>NC_056741.1:1450895342-1451082842 GCF_019279795.1 Protopterus annectens
GTACCCAGGAAAAGAGCCCACCAGTATCCCCCAGGGTGATTTTTAGGGTTTTGCTTGGCCCATTTTGATTTTGTGGTGTGGGGGGCCCCCTCCTGTGTTTGCAGGGGGACAAAATCCTTTTGTAAATACATTTTCCTCCCCAGATGCCCCCCTAAAATGTCTGGGATGCTTTTCAGTAATTTTGGGAGTTCTGTAAACGTTCTGTAGTGTATGGTATTTGGTGTATTTGCTCCCACCCTCCCAAATGTGTTTTTTTGGGTTTTTGGGGGTTTTTTTTGGGTTCCCACTCTATACATTCCCTATCGGCGTCCTTGCCTTTGCAGAAGATGTCACCCACTTAGAAGTATGCCTCTGGGAGTGCTGTGTTCAGTAATCTCGGTAGCGCGTTCTGTAAATGCGTATTGCTGTAGTGTGATAAGGTAGTTTGGTGTATGTTTGACTCCCAGCCCTGCCAAGTGTGTGCCTGTGTGTGTGTGTGTGTGTGTGTGTGTGTGTGTGTGTGTGTGTGTGTGTGTGTGTGTGTGCGTGTGTGTGTGTGTGTGTGTGTGCGTGTGTGTGCGTGTGTGTGCGTGTGTGTTTCCAGCTGCCTGGGGACATGGTAATGCTTTTAGATGCCTCACACCACATACATTCCCTATCGGCATCTTAGCCTTTGCGGATGATGTCACCCACGTAGAAGTATGCCTCTGGGAGTGCTGTGTTCAGTAATCTCGGCAGCGCATTCTGTAAATGCGTATTGCTGTAGTGTGATAAGGTAATTAGGTGTACGTTCGACTCCCAGCCCTGCCAAGTGTGTGCCTGTATGTGTGTGTGTGTTTCCAGCTGCCTGGGGACACGGTAATGCTTTTAGACGCCTCACACCACATACATTCCCTATCGGCGTCTTTGCCTTTGCGGATGATGTCACCCACCTAGAAGTATGCCTCTGGGAGTGCTGTGCTCAGTAATCTCTGTAGCACATTCTGTAAATGCGTATTGCTGTAGTGTGATAAGGTAGTTAGGTGTATGTTCGACTCCCAGCCCTGCCAAGTGTGTGCCTGTGTGTGTGTGTGTGTGTGTGTGTGTGTGTGTGTGTGTGTGTGTGTGTGTGTGTGTGTGTGTGTGTTTCCAGCTGCCTGGGGACACGGTAATGCTTTTAGACACCTCACACCACATACATTCCCTATCGGCGTCTTTGCCTTTGCGGATGATGTCACCCACCTAGAAGTATGCCTCTGGGAGTGCTGTGTTCAGTAATCTTGGTAGCGCGTTCTGTAAATGCGTATTGCTGTAGTGTGATAAGGTAATTAGGTGTATGTTCGACTCCCAGCCCTGCCAAGTGTGTGTGTGTGTGTGTGTGTGTGTGTGTGTGTGTGTGTGTGTGTGTGTGTGTGTGTGTTTCCAGCTGCCTGGGGACACGGTAATGCTTTTAGACACCTCACACCACATACATTCCCTATCGGCGTCTTTGCCTTTGTGGATGATTTCACCCACCTAGAAGTATGCCTCTGGGAGTGCTGTGTTCAGTAATCTCGGTAGCGTGTTCTGTAAATGCGTATTGCTGTAGTGTGATAAGGTAGTTAGGTCTGTGTTCTAATCCCAATCCTGCCACATGTGTGTGTGTGTGTGTGTGTGTGTGTGTGTGTGTGTGTGTGTGTGTGTGTGTGTGTGTGTGTGTGTGTGTGTGTGTGTGTGTGTGTGTGTGTGTGTATGTGTGTGTGAGAGTTTCCCGCTGCATGACAACAGTACATTGCTTTTACACTATTCACTCTCCATAGAATCCATACAGCATCTTTGCCTTTGATGCTGATACCAGCAAGCTAGACGTATGCCTGTGTGAATGATGTGATCTAGTAATCACGGTAGCGCGTTCTGTACATGCATAATGCTGTAGTGTGATAAGGTAGTTAGGTCTGTGTTCTGATCCCAACCATGCCAAGTGTGTGTGTGTGTATATCTGTTTATATATATGTAATGTAGATAGATATTGATATGTATGTGGATATTAGCACTATTGAATGTGCTGCATTATCTGTACGTGAACACCTTTGATGTATGTAAATCTGCAGTGGCTCTGTGATAGTGCACATACTGTGTGCTGTAGTGATCCTGGGTTATAGTTGTGTAGTGAACAGTTATTCTGTTGCTGGGTATTACAAGGGACATTGACAACAATGATAGTACAGCACCTTTAAACGGTCGTGTGCACATCTCAGCAACAGTCAGCAGTGGTTATTACTTTGGAGGATGAGTATGGCTCATATAACTATGTACTACCTGACACTACTATGCAAATCAGGTTAACATTACTGACTCCTGTTTATCCACAGGTTGTGATACAGATCCCAAGAATGTATGTCTATACATTGACAGGTGCAAGACTGGAATGTTGTTGAATGCATGTAGGGGTGTCCATGGCCAATAATGGTGATCTGTACTGCTTGGCAGGTATGGTCTGTGACCGTCCCACAACCTCCTGTATATGCATGACACATGCTGAAACTGTGTACATGCAGACACACACACATGAAACAAACAGCTAGGGCTAACACATGCACACACACATTGCATCAACATTGGGCCATGCAAACACTGTTGTCCCTCACACACACACACACACACACACACACATACTTACATGTTGATTGGATGGCTCAATGACAGGCTCTGGAAAAGAAACACCATACCCTGTGCATATGATGACACCTGTGCCACCACCTGTAATGTGTAACATAGATGCAGGAACAGACTTAACATGGTGCTGATGCTCAGGGTGGCTTTATAGCACTGTATTAATGTTAAAATGTTGTTAACACAAAGTGTGATATCCTTCTAGGTGTATGTAAGCAGGCATGATGTATTGCAGCTATGACCATCAATGTAGTATAATTTACAGCACTGTTGATTCTGAAGATTTATTATCCATCCATGTGCCATTTGACTGATGTGTGTAGTATTGGCAGCGTGTGTTTCAGAGTGTGCAGTATGTGTGTGATGTGTGTAGTACAGATTTATACATGCTTACAAATGCGTACACTGGCTTACACGACATTACACAGCCTTCAACATGCTTACACTAGCTTACTCCTTCTTCAACATGCGCACAAGGGCTGACGTGTGCACACATGCTTACTCAGGCTTACAGGCGCGAACACACTGTCAGCAGGCTTGCAAGAAACTTCAGTGATATCCATGGTGTACACCGTCAGTTTCTTGACTGTACCTAGGATAAATCATAACACGCCTCTTCCACTGATGAGTAACTGACAGCAAAGATGTGACACATTGCTCCAATAGGATTACAGTGTTTTATACATACACACTCATGATGTCACCCATCTTCTACTCTGATAGTCCCCTTAACCTACTCTTCCACTGTAGTGGCTTGGCCCATATGGCATGACAAATTGTGATTCACTGTCCTCAGCCTCAATTGCATCGGATTGCCTACTAATGCTTGGTTACGTCTCTGACAGAGCGCTTCCACACATAGCAACCAGTACTCAGTAGCCATCTTGTCTTCAGTTTGCCATTCACCTGCATGGCGAACTAACTGTTAACGATAATTACAGTTTCTATGTGTATTTTAAATACTTCTCTTGTTTTAAAAGCACAGCGCGTTTTCGCGCCGCTGCGCTATGCTTACACACCGCAGATCGGGGTAGGACAAATAGAGTTTTATTAATTTCAAATGGAAAAATATGCCACTGGCCTTATATTTGGCCATTGGCATGCTTCTTCAACTGAATTCATCCTTTATTTGCAGCTGACATTGCTCCGTTTAGCTACTTGCAGAACATAACTCGGTTAACATTCGAGTACATTTCTGCACATAACTCTACTCTTGCACGAACAGCTTATGGTTTCATGTATCGCAGATTTACATAATTTGCATAGCTTTCACCTACAAATGGGGTAATTTGCATATCCTAACATTGTCCGTGCAACGTTCGGTTTAGGGGCTGTCTTACACACCCCTACAGGATATTGCTGAATAGCTCGGCAGACATCTTGCCTTGTTTTACTCTTCCTCTACTCGTACACGCCGGCCAAGGCTCCATGACCCCTGGCCTAAGCTTTGCTGTGTGCTAATATGTCTATTTGTGGAGTATGCATGACTGTAGGTATGTTTTGACCTGCTATGTCTGACATTTCTACAAAGCAACTTCCACTTTCATCATTTGTAATGGTGACAGCCCTATAGGTACTATATATACAGCTGTGACATTTGACATGTCAACACATACCTGCGGTCAATACTAAACTGACTACTTCAGCGCTTTTCATACCTCCAGAGTTTTCTTGTAGTAGTATAGTCGATAATACTGTTTCCTATAACATGCATCTGTTTCTGATACAAGATATATCATTTTATTACACCACTAAACACAAGAAAAAATCATAGGCCAGATGCCATTACATTCCTTTTGCAGGACACACCCGCCAAGAGTGTTGTGTTCCTCACAAAAGCCAACAGGTGCTAGTCAAAACATATTATGCTATCATCTACCTTATGTGTTCACCGGTATTTGCGCTTTCCGTCAGTGGCAGAACTCACATGCGAGTGTGGGAGACACTGTATCGGGGATACTGCATAACACCCTGAGGGACACTATTAACCTTCCACATTGACTATCACAGGGCATAAGTATTCATTCATATTTATCGAGGTACATGCTTTTGACTTAAACATGTTTTGTCATTTGTCATCCCGTCTTTCTCCACACCTGTCCACCTGATATCACTAGTTCTGTACATTTATTTAGGACAGGGTTACCTTCATACCTCTCAACTGTACACATTTTGTCCCGAACTTAGACTTATAATGTTGTTCCTTTTTTGTTATTATTGTGCCTTTCTGGTAAATTAGTGGCAGGTCATTAACGACTGTGAGGTTAGATAATAATGACAGACATTAGTAGTTTATAACTAATAACTCTCAAAACATTCATACTAATGAATTATCCATTATTTCTATCAATGTTCTAACTTTCTCAGAGGAATATTTAACATAGTCCCTATTTGTACTTATTTAAATATGCCTTTGTCCAGATGTCTTATTCTGAAAGATTGAGAGGTATGGTTACCATCCTATTCGTACGCATGTACGTCCATGATAATCGCTTACATGACACTGATATAAGTCCCTACGTCTTCCCCCAATGGTTTACACAATATCTAGTAGATGGGTTCTTCATTTTTGGAAGGTAGAGGCATGTGCTATACCCACATAGGAATATTAATCACTCCCATGGGGCAGACCTAATAAATCTGTGCCAACCAACACCTGTGAACCTAGGCCCATTATTGCATACCCATGATTCCCATACATGACACCCCTCCACAGTAGTCATAAGACATATTTAATGTGAGCGATAATAAAGTATGAAGATACTTCTAAGCACTATCCACTCTCCACGTATAGGGACATATGTCATACATTCTGTCAACCCATGTGTTATTACCCTTGCACAAGCTACTGTTGCATGTACAGCTATACTGTAGCTGCGGATGTGACTTACTTTGCGTCAATAATTACTGGCCGTTGCCTGTAGACAACCACTTTTTGGAGTCCTGCAAAGGACACCTATATCCATGTTTAAAGAGTAGAACTTGCAGATTTGGCACACTGGTACTTTCCGGGCAATGGTTTGGAAAGCAGCAGTGTATTTACCTTTCTTGCATGTCTGTATGTCTATCCATAATAGCTATGATGTAACCTATTTATGTACATGTGTTATATCTACAAGGACAAATGTTTCTATGTTTGTTATGTATATACCGATTTATGTAATTGTGTGTGTATGTATATGTATATATATATATATATATATATATATATATATATATATATATGTCTGTACAGTCCTTATTTCATATATTTATTTAGTTTAAGTCTGTGGATATATATCTATACACAAATATATATCCATATACAGATATATAAATAAACGTGTAGAAAACAGCATTCATTTGCTATGCTGTGAGCGGATTACACACGCGCAGGCACACTTGCATATCCTTATTGTGGGTTACATATGTTTTATCTATATTATAATTATTATCTAACAAAAGGTGAATGTCTTAGGTGTAATTTGTCATTTTAAAGGTTAACCTTCTTTAGTGGTTGGTAGGTACAAGGCTTACACCATGCACGACAAGTATATGGTATTTAATTTTTAAGCTCATTAACTTTTATGTTATTAGTTTTAAAATTATTTAGTTGATAGACGAGTTTGAGAAGCAATTGTAGGTCTATCACGTCATGTATATTATACATATTTTATATGAATTTATGTAGTTTTAGAATTTAAAGTAGTGTGGGATAGTTTGGTAAGAAATAATCTAATAACATGAGGCTTTCTTCCTAGGAATTTCATATGTGTTTTTAATTTTTTAATTTTAATATTGATGCATTAAAATGTTTTTTGTTCAAGTGTTGCAAGTAGTTCAAGTAAGATGATTTTAAACTTTAAAAATTTTGTATAAACACTTGCTTTATATTTAATTGAATAGGGCTTTGCATAATTGGATTTAATTAATTAATTGAAAATCTACTATATATTGAATGCTAGTTGGCTTGTAAATGTTGTCTGAGGAAGGTGAGACACTGGGTTCACCGAAAGCTTAGTTTGTGCTTTGCTTACATTATTGCTGTCGAATAAACCTGTTTTTGGGAGTGCTCTACTGCTCAGTTTTTTTGTATTTTTTCGTATTTTCTCTTATTCTGAAAGATTGAGAGGTATGGTTACCATCTTATTTGTACGCATGTACGTCCATGATAATCGCTTACATGACACTGATATAAGTCCCTACGTCTTCCCCCAATGGTTTACACAATATCTAGTAGATGGGTTCTTCATTTTTGGAAGGTAGAGGCATGTGCTATACCCACATAGGAATATTAATCACTCCCATGGGGCAGACCTAATAAATCTGTGCCAACCAACACCTGTGAACCTAGGCCCATTATTGCATACCCATGATTCCCATACATGACACCCCTCCACAGTAGTCATAATACATATTTAATGTGAGCGATAATAAAGTATGAAGATACTTCTAAGCACTATCCACTCTCCACGTATAGGGACATATGTCATACATTCTGTCAACCCATGTGTTATTAACCTTGCACAAGCTACTGTTGCATGTACAGCTATACTGTAGCTGCGGATGTGACTTACTTTGCGTCAATAATTACTGGCCGTTGCCTGTAGACAACCACTTTTTGGAGTCCTGCAAAGGACACCTATATCCATGTTTAAAGAGTAGAACTTGCAGATTTGGCACACTGGTACTTTCCGGGAAATGGTTTGGAAAGCAGCAGTGTATTTACCTTTCTTGCATGTCTGTATGTCTATCCATAATAGCTATGATGTAACCTATTTATGTACATGTGTTATATCTACAAGGACAAATGTTTCTATGTTTGTTATGTATATATCGATTTATGTAATTGTGTGTGTATGTATATGTATGTATATATATATATATATATATATATATATATATATATATATATATATATATGTCTGTACAGTCCTTATTTCATATATTTATTTAGTTTAAGTCTGTGGATATATATCTATACACAAATATATATCCATATACAGATATATAAATAAACGTGTAGAAAGCAGCATTCATTTGCTATGCTGTGAGCGGATTACACACGCGCAGGCACACTTGCATATCCTTATTGTGGGTTACATATGTTTACTAAGTCTTTGTGCTTACGTGGGCTTTCTTAATTGTGACGGTACCAGTACAATATCTGTAATCCGGTTAACGGACATATGCGAAACACACGTTCACCTTTACATATTTAAATGTCTTTACAGCACACACGCATTCATTAACTCTCATATGTGCTGTAGTCGTAGTTGACCCAGGACTGCATTCACGTTGGCTGGATGCTGTAACCACTACACTATTGGTGTTCTGACTCATTTATATGCATACCCATAGTACATAGCTACATTAACATACGCCTCACCACTTCACTTACAACACAGGCATCCATTCTCCTGCTGGGAAAAATGTGGTACTTCATATTACACATTCCCTATTCCCTACTGCTCTGGACCCAAGCTGCATATTTAATCACTCCAAGGATATGCAGAACTCCAAGGCTTATAGTCCTGGCACATACAAGTCTTTGATTGTCAGGGTGTTCCTGTGGTGATCTGTGTTTAGGCTTGTCCACCTGGTGAACAGAACTGCCCTGACCGAATTCAAATGTCAGACAAAGCACATGGACAGAATTTGTCCATTTCATAGAGGTTTACCTGTGTTTACAGACACAGGTCTTTCGGCACCTGTCAGCAGCTTTTTATGTTGGCAATACATAATATGGGTGGGGGTGGTTACAATACATAATCCACGGTGAGGGGTGTTCCCATTCACATTTGACTATTTCCTGTATGCATTCATACGAGGATTATTATTTTGGACATGAATTAACTACAGGTATGCAGTGGTACAGTAAACAAATGTGAAGGTTTGTTACTGTAAATATATATGGACCTCTGTAATACACTGTTGTTTTCTGGCAAATCAGTAGCTAGTCATTAAAGACTGAAGTCAGAACACAATGACAGACAGTTGAGTTTCAAACTTCATACTCTTCAGGAAATTAATGACAATGTGCAAACTGTTATTCTATCAACTTTCTCAGTTTCTTTACAAATTGTCCATACTTTTGAGCCTTTGTCCCACTTTTATTCACGGCTTTGTCCAGCTATCTTGCTCTCAGAGGTTGACAGGTATACTTTTATTCACGGCTTTGTCCAGATATCTTGCTCTCAGAGGTTGACAGGTATGGTCGGTCACACCTACACACACATTAAGTGTCCTTCACACAGTAGAGCAGGGTTATCCTGTTTACGTCAGTGCCTTCATCACCCTTATACCATTTGCCACTATGCGAATGTGTGCAATATATTTCCACTTATTCGTGTCGGGACACGTGTGTCACGGGCAAGTGTTTGATCCTGGGTAGTAGGTTATGCATGACCACTTAGGGCTGGACAGTGTCTTACACCTCTAATGCACATTCCAACTTCTGTCCAGATATCTACAGGACTGGACTTCGTGTCTTCCGTTCTAATGTTTACACAGGTTACGTATCCCATAAGGGATATCCAAAAATTGTACCGATCCACAACAAGAGGTATACCGAACATCGTTTTGGAGTTACGAAAATGTGCTGAGGTCGTGTACAATCCTGCAACCGCCTAGGTTGACACTACCTACTACATATCCGTAGTGGTCACTGTGTGTAGCTGTGGCTGCACCACACCAGTAGGCCAAGTACGGCTGGATTTGGTGGACGTTCAGGTACGGGAGCAGGTTGTGTGATGTGGAGGGGATGCTGGGTAGTCCATTATGCATCCAGGTGTGTTGCATTTGTTATGGCCTGTTCCATCCAGGTGTGTTGCATTTGTTATAGCCAGTTCCATCAGGACCAATCTGTGGGTATGTGCCGGTGACATATCTATACATTTGTATCACACATTTCAATATTCATCTGTTTGTGGGATTGTGTTCTACAGTATGGCCTGTCTGGTTGTATTGCAGCTGTTTATACATGTGTTTGTGTTTCTTTCAGCTTCACCCGCAGCTTCCTCATACACCTCCGGTTCACCTATTCTGCATACGACACAGTATTGCCTTGGAGGAATGTACCATTACCCATCCACCCCACACACACAGATTCCTCACACCCCATACATCTGTGCTTTGGTTGTTGGCCCATGACACGGCCAGAGTAACACATTGAATACCCTACATGTGTCTGGTACCTGTATGGTTGTGTGGACTACCCTGCCATGTTTGCTTTCCACATGCTATACCTCACGCACATAGGTACATGCCCATACTTTTCTCATTACATGTTTGGTATACCCGAGTACTACCCGTTCGACTGTGACACATCCTGACAAGTTCGGCTTTTACCGCTGACTGCCGGATTTTGGCGGCCTGTTGTACTCATTGGTAGGATGCCACCTTTTCCTATGTCCAGGATGGGATATATTCCGTACACATATCTGACTGTAGTGGACAACACCTCCCCACAGTCAATAGTAGGGTTGCCACCTTCTCAATTGGCCAAAGTGGGACATTTTTGGTACACACATCACATTTTACAGGCTGACACATACCCACGGTCAGTACACAGGATAGAACTTAGACTTCTTGCCTGTATAAAAGCTTATTCTTGTAGCAGTTCAATTGCTTATTCTGTTTCTTATAACATTTATGTTATTTAGATACAGAAAGCCTGTTTAATGCAACTATTACATAACGTATAGGGAATAATTTTGTCCTATAATCTCAGGACATTTGCCATTGTTACAGGTTTTTGTCAGGACACAACTGCCCAAAGAGGGACTGTCGCTCGCAAAGTGGGACAGGTGGTAATCCTAGTCGATGGTATGGATAATACTGTTCCTTTCAGCCTACATGTGTCCTTATTGTTGTGGCTGTTTGCATGCTCCTTCTGTTTCGTTTACATGCTTATTCTATTTCCTATCACATTTGGTATGTGAAATATGGACATACCTTTTGTATGTGACTTTTACATGCCTTGTGGGATATAATTCAGACATACGGTCGCTAGATATCTACATTTCTCGTGTATTTTGTTATGGACACATCTGCCCAGCTGTGTACCCTCCCTCACATTATGGGTCAGCTGGTGACCCTCACCATTGGGCTGGATGTACCTACTGGTGGATTGCTAACATATGATGCATTTCACTTCCACTTGGTATGGCTATCTGCACTGCATTGGACTATGGCCACACGGTCTTCCATGTCATGTGTTTGTGGGATAGGGACCCATTATTCCCTACCGTGCATTTCTGTTTGCTTTGTCACTTTGTGTTCACAGGTACTTTCTTGCATGCTTTGCATACGTTTCAGTATCCAGGGACACTAATGTGGTTACTATCTTGCAACTTGTTATATGCAAGCATTTTAGGTTACACATCGACAGCTGCCGTTTCCACGCCTCCGTGCGGCACTTCAACAAGCCCTATGCACTTGCGCTCCTTTCCTGTGCACGTGGCTGTGTCGGCAGCGTGCCTTCATTACTATGCATTTGGCGCTACTGCACCATCCTCGCACTGCACAGTCGGCACAAGCCTAATGCCGGCCTTACTCCGAGCTTCATGAATCCCGGGGATAGTGTTTTAGCCATATGTATGGCTCCCACAATTTGGTCTATTGTGATAGATGGAAGTTTGCAGTTTGGGGTTATTGCAAAGGTATTATATTTCATGACTTACTAAAATTAAGGTCAAGGGCACAACAGTTTTAGGAACTACACTTAATTGTCCCCAAGTACCTGTAAAATGCTTTATAGTCATTTTCAGTTTTTATAATGAATTTAAGTTGTTAGGAAGCATTATATTTTTTCTTAGTTTGTCTGTTTATGTTAGTGGCAGAGAGAAGTATGTTACAGCAGGACTGTTGTCATTTCTTGTTGTATAGCTTAACAGTAATGGTTAGTTATAACTGTACTATTCTTTACATTTGTATCTTTGTGTTTTTGGCCCAGGAGACTTCTGTAAAGGACCATAGAGCAGCACACCAGTCAGACTGACTGACTGAATAATATTTAAAGGAAGTCTGTTATATCATTATGGAGCATTTGGGATTAATGTACTGAGCTTTTTTTCTATGTTGAGCTATAAACTATGCCTTACAGCCCATCCTCACAGATACTGAGATACTGTCAGATATTTTTGCACTTTTTAACTGCACAGATGATCTAAGTAATGTGTCTTCTCTGTATCGAAACATATATTTTTAAGCAACTGCACATACTTTGTATATAATGAATGCAGTAAACATCCCTGTATCACTTTCTTTTCAAAATGGTTATTACTAGTCACCCAAGAAAAAAATCAGTGTTCAGGATGAGAAGTAAATTGTCCTGTATCATATGACGTCATTTCTTCTATCTGGGTAAAACTAATACTTTGTTTATATTCTATTCAACACTTGACTGAATTGCATGACTGTGCCAAGTCAGTTTTCAGCAGAGGTCTGAGGTGAAAAGGTTCACAAATACCAGAAACTGGAAGTTGAATTTCCTTTGTTAGCTAGTTGCTAAAAAATGTTTAACAAACATAGGTGGTAAACATGCACATCTGCTTACTGGCCACAGTGGTGATAACAGCCTATGAAATGGCGAGCTGCAAGTCATTCCAGAAAATGTATTTTATTTATTATGAAACAAACCAAGTAACGCTGATACTGAACAAGTGTTTAATAAAGCAAAGCTTTCAGGTCAAACCCTTCATCAGTGCATACACTGATGAAGGTTTATTTATTTACTGACATTTGGTGACCAGGAAAGTCCGACTGGGTCACAGACCCCTCTTCAGTGGAGGACCTACGAGAAAAGCTCCATCATACAAAGTTTAAATAATGAAAGTATATGCAGACTTGATCAAAATTATTGAACAGCATACATTTGTATCACATTTGTCTGAGGTATGTAATCTAAAGTAGGATGTTTTCCATTCACAACACTTGAAACATAAATGACAATTTAGAGAAATACATATAATTGTATTAAGAGAAAGAAAAAAATGCAGTGTTAAATATTTGGTTGTATTAGAGGTAAGGTTAGTAGAAATGTAGACATAGGTGATGGGTTGGTGGGGAGAGGGGGAGGGATGAAGGAAGGTTGTAGGTTAATGCAGTAGAGAGGTGTACTAATGGTGTATGTGTATTTGCATGCATTATCCAGGTCTATACTGAAGTTAGAATAGGTTAGTGGCAGAGGAGTTTATGTTGGAATAGTGGCAGCGGGTAGTACATATACCATAGTTACTTTGTTTAAATAGGTACTAGAATCATAGCTCTCAACCTTCCAATTCCAGAATGTTGAACACTACCTCGCATAATGTGGAAAAAGTGGACAAAATGTGGAACACATACTAACAAGCTTACTAACAACTTCATCCAGGAGGCTCACAGGATGGTTACAATGTAGTCTACTTATAAAAACTTTCTGATGAATTGTCATGATTTAGTGTTATTTACAATGTTTATTAATTAAAGAAAATAACCCGCGGTGGTGGTGCTGCGGTAGCGTTGCCGCCTCACAGTAAGACGCTGTCTGGTTCAATTCTCAGCTAGAGCATCTTATGCATTGAGACATGTGTGAATGGGTGTACCTTCGTTGAAGGTTGTGTGTCAGGCCTGGCAAGCCGGTACGTAAAATCAACTGCCATTCATTAGTGGACCGGAGTTCCGCTGTGGCGTCCCCTAACCGGGAAAAGCCGAAAGACACAAACAAATTAATTAAAGAACATACCTCAGTACTAAATGTATGACAAACCTTTTCAATGCAGAACAGCAAGGAATGTGGACTTTTTAAGACTTAAAATGTGGAACATTCCAAATAATGAGGATAAACTTGAAAGGTATGACCAGAACTGGCAAGGTAAATGACTATGACACTGTGTTGATAAGTTTCTTGCTATACGAGCAAAATATAGTATAAACAACAAACAGAAGATTGTTTTGAATCAGTATATTAAGGAAACTGAAATGAAGTTCAGAGATTGAAATGAATTTTAGAGCTGTGATTCTCTGCCAGTTAGACATAGGATTAAGGCTCTGACCTGTTAATCATCTGTTTCCTATAGTACAGGCTGCAAGGTTTTATTCTTTCCACCTCTATTTGCCTACATGTTTAATTCAGAGCAAATCACTTAAACAGTTAATGCTCCCATGCTAAGTCTGAAACAATTTTCATTAATAACAGATACAAATAAATAAGTGAAAAAAATTAGAAAATGGCTCGTAGGTCATTTGGCCACATTGACTGTTTGTGACACTTCAACCCCTTGTAAAAACAGAAAAGGGGGATTGATGATGACAATGGCAGTGACTAGAGGGGCAGTAAAGCATGTAGTGACACAGGGTGACTGTAGTAAGTGAGGGTGTGATAAGTGGTAAAAACAAGAGCTGAGGTGACGGGAACATTGAGAAAATACGGGTAGGGCTAAAAGTTTAAATGAAGAAGAATAAAGTAAAAGATAGAGGAGATAACTGAGGTGGGGAACAGAAGAAGGATTAACTCTTCAGATGAGACATATGAGGAGGGAAGTGACATTTAGTGGTGGAATATGAGGGGAGGTGGTTTAGCTCAAGGTTCAGAGAACGAACAGTTCCAAGATTCATGAATCCGCATTCTGTGCCAGATTAAAATGTGACCTTGTTCTCTTCCATCCATATAATGCATATGAATTTCATGGCAATTCAGTCTCACAACCGTGTACACCATGCCAATACCTCCCTCAAGCCATGCCTCCTTTATCTATGAGGGCTCAGGCAATTAATCCTGGGCTTAATTGTTGGTACCCAGTCAATCAGCCAGGGTTTGTGTGAATGACTTTGAGAGCTGACACTTGCCACCTTGACAGTTCTTAGTTGAATATTCCACATTTTAGACAAAAAGCAGAAAAATACACTTTTACATCTCTAATGCAGATTGAAGACATCTCCAGAAGAGAAATTTGTTTCGACTTTCAATCAGAGGAATATTTGCCATTATTGCAGTCCTTATTCACTTCAGATTAAGTGGTCCATAATAGTCTGCATCTAAGTATCATGTGATTCAGTTTTGTGTTGTTGTACAACTCAAGCCAGCTTAAGTATTTCAGTAGTGGTGCTGCTTGCAGTCAGATGTGAGACAGAAATTGCTGATGTTTTGTTGATATGCCCCCGATTACAGTGTTGTAGAGATTTACAGTCTACAGTTATTCTGTATTTTTTTTTAAACAATATTATAAATATAATTTTCAAATTTAAGGTCTCATCATAAAAATAAATGTCAAGTATTCTAAAAAGTCAAATTGATCTATTGTTGTGTCATCACTGACAGTAACATTGAAACAAACTGTACAATATTAGCCTCATTTATTTTCTCTTAAATACCACACATTTGGTCCTTCGTTATTATGACCAGTTCATTCTGTTCCCAAACAGGATTACCCTATTACCCAGCCCAAACAAGATGCACTAGGTACAGCAGGACCCCCCCCCCAGGGTGTACCACTACTGCTTTGTGCTTATGATGATACCGTCTTGTCACCCCCATTGTTTTAACCATCAGCTTATTCCCTCATTTTACATTTCTGTATTTAGTATTAGTCATTCGATCTTCTACATAGTTTGCCATGAGGCACTTTATCAAATGTCTTAGGACTGCATTGTCTTCACCTAGCTACATGATTTTTTACTCATAAAGATAGATCAGGTTGACATAGTCCCTCTTTATCAAAAGTCATATTGGTGCCCATATTGGATTTGCTGGCCCTTTAATATGTCAACACCCTGCAATATACTACCTTTTCTGTTATCTTCCTCTTTGCACAGACCAGGCTGACTTTCTTAAAATTCCCAGACTCCCTCCTATTGCCCATCTAATATAGCGATACCACTATTGCTCTTTCTGTCCTAATGTCAAGTTTCTTTGTAAATAGCTTTGCAGCTGATTCCAATAGGGTATCAGGTAGCACTTATAGCACCTGGGTGGCACAATATCTTTGTGTGTTGTGATGCTTTAGCCCCCTTAAGTCTTTCACCTTCACTGACCATATCTTCTCATCTCTCACGCTATCACTACCTCATCTTCACTTTTCTTCCCAAGGTAGAAATGTTCTAAATGATAATTTGTGAGTATCTACATGAACAAGCTTTTTTAAATTTCTTTTTCTTACACATCTTTATATTTTGTTTCTGTCACCAGTACTACAGCTGTATATGATATTGCCATCTCATATTCTCCTAACAACCTAAGAAAGTTTTTCACCCCATCCTTTATTGACTTTTTCTTTCTGTACCACCCCATGTTCTTCCTTAACACCTATCTTGTATTCTCATCAATCTATCATGATTGCCTTTTAACCATATACCTTCTGTCTTCCATTTTGAACTTTTGTTTTAATTTTTGAATTCTCTTACTATAGCCTTGATGTATTAGACTAGCATTTCTTTACTCTTTGTTTTATTTCTCATTTTAAAACTTCCCTACATCTTCTTTCATTATTCTTTTATTAATGCATTACAGTAGTTCATCTACCCCTACCAGGTGCACGTAACTGCCCATGTGCATTTATGTCTGTCCTCCCTTCTCAAACTCCATCTACATAATCCCATATACTGCCTGTCAATTCCTTTACCACCATCTCTGTTTGTGGACTGAGATTCAGAAAATACCAAAGTCATTGCTTTCCAGTACGTATATGACCTTCAGTCCTGTAACACTTCCTCATTCATCAGAACCATTCAAATCACATTTGGTCAAGTCAAACCATCACCGCTGTTTTTTCCTAGTAAGCAATCTGGTACTACATACAAAGAAATTTTACTCCAGTCTTTCCCTGTCGTACTTTTGTTACTAGTAATCTTCAGCTTTACTTCCTATATTTTGTCCACCTGCCCATTTTTCTTCATAGCTTTCTGTCATACTGTCCCCTACAATGCTTGTTTTGCAAATTCTGACAAGATTCTAGGCAGCCCACTGCAATACAACATATATTTCTGTACTTATCATTTCCACACCTTCCCCTAAGAGAACGTCTTTTAACTTTACTCACAACCCTTTCCTCACACTGAGTACCAGTCACTCTTCTCCACCTTCACTGCCTTTTCTGAAAAGCATGCACCCAGGAATTATCACGATACAGTTATGTTGTCACATTACCCAAGTGTCTGCAGTTCCAGCAATATGTACTCCTGCTCATCACAAACTAACATTGGCTCATCATTTTCTCCAAACTATTTCTTTATTTGTCTTTATTATACATAATTTGAGTTATCTCTGGAGATTCCCCACATTAGTGCAGCATAAATATCATCAAATTGTAATAAATAACATTTGCAATGTATGTATATGTAATAAATAAAACAGATTCATTATGAGAAAAAAGTTCATGCCCAAGACTCGTTCTGTAACAAGCTTGTTATAGAAACTTACATATTGTTATTATCAAAGCTCAGCTTTGAAAGCTGTAACAAACTTCATGCTGTCAGAAAAACAACAGAAGTGTAGTACATAAAAGTGTATCACAGCTTTTAAAGCCTTCAGTAGAACAGTTTTGAATTTTGCTTCTGGCTACTTTTTATGGCAGTGTGAAGTGAGAGACATATCTTAAAGCTTTCAGAAATTTTTTACTTTTGTACTTATTTGTACTATATTAAGGCAGCTTAGACTCCACAGTGCTCTCAAGAGATTCAACAAATTCACCTCATTACATAAATCAATTAATCAATTTATTCAAACATTAATGTTTTCTTTTTTATTATTGATAACATGATCATAATCCCCTGAAGTGAGATAACAAATATCTAGTCTTAAGTATGTTGCATTTTAGATAGTATCGCAATACACATTTTGTAACAAACACGAGTATTCTTCCCTCAACAGACACTTTAATGTGATTTTTACCTATCTCAGCAAAGTCCAGAATAACTTTACACTAAACTTCCTAACAGTGACCACAAGCACTACACATTAGCTTCCCTAAAATGCTTTATTTAACCGTAAATATAACATGTCTCACTGACCATTACATTAATAAATATAGCTAAAAAAGTGATACAAATTGTGCTTAACACAACCACCCTTTCACAGAAAACTTCATGCTCAAGAAGGATTATCCTATATCTTGGTGCTTCTTAAAACTGAATGTGATTGTCTACAATGTTGTGAAGCTGAAATGGACCTGAGTGCACAGATGTATCATTTTTATGGGTATCATCTTGGTCCCAGAAATTACATTTTTTTGGCCATTGTGCTTGGAGGGAGATTAGCAAGAGATCAGTAACATTTTTGCTGAAGTATCTTAGAAATTTTTGTTGCAATACAGCTTTCGAAGGGTGTGAAGGCTGTTGATAGATGTTAGACTGAGACATAATCTTGCATATACATGGATCTTAATTTCCCATTTGAGTTCTTTCTCTATGAGGATGACTGGTGCCACAGTCCAGGGGAATACCAAAGTTTTCAATCATGTGAAAGAGTAAATTGCTGTGCCCTTCGACTTTAAAGAAGTGCTTGTTAAGAGTGCTTCTTATGTCTTTAAGCTATATATTTGATGTGTGATGTGTGATAGGGTGCTTAAGGCAAGTTTTGATTTTCCAGATGTAAAACTGCAGAAAATGTAGCACATTGTGTCTTGTATACAATCCATTTACTGTTGCAGTCATGTAGTAAAGTACTGAGAGGCTGTATTTATACATTTCATCGTTCTCTTGGTGGATGACTTGTATTCTGGTCTCCACGTATCTTTGGATAGTATTGCTCTTTTTATAGATGAAGCTTTGTTTAAAGTCATGGATGCACAGTAACACTCATTTGCTTTTTATAGTTTTGTAGGTGTTTACTAGTCTAACAACCACAAGGACCTTTTTAAGCATAGCCATGCTTCACAAATTTCTGACAAGTTCTGGTACCCTTGATAAGTGCAGGTATGAGCTTGGGAGGCAAAACATTTACAAGCAGGGTCCTGGGAGATGAATCATTTACTGGTTGCCTGTGTCCATTAGAGAAATAGGTGCCAAACTAGGGATGAATTTCCTGTTCCCCATCCAAGGGTTAGAGAGGAACTCTTCTCCACATGGATGGGGACCCTGTTCCAGAGAAGGAATATATAACTGTCTCTCCAGCATCTACTGTTTATATCACAGGCAAGGTTTAAGTCTTTAGAATGGGTAATTCTACTGCTGTTTTTTTTGCAGATATGCAGAAGGTCCATCAGAGTGGGGTCTGACAATGCCCTGTACACCAGGCATAGATCTCCCCTCAGCAGCATGTAAGAGACAGAATACAGGGATAGGGCCTTTAGGTGGTCTGCATACAATATGTTACTTTTATTGAGGAACATCTGTGGACACTCCAACAGGTGGTCTACATACAACATGTTACTATTATTGAGGAACATCTGTGGCTGTTCCAATTGGTGGATATGCCTGGTTAGGTACAAACCAAAGAGAGCATTGTACTCAATGATAGGTCTGATGAATGCTGAATACACCGGAACAATAACTTCCCTGGACCTATATACCATAGCTTTGTTTATAAGTTGCACAATATAGGATGAATTTTTCACTACTGTAGACATATGATGGTCAAAGGATAGATTACTATCTTTGAGTGTCCCCAAGTCTCTGACTACTGGGTCATCTCTTAGGCGTGTGGTGTTACCAGTGGTAGATGACTTCCTAAAGGATACTATTATGCATTTATTGGCATTTCATTTTAGTCTACGGCTCTGGCACCAGTTATTTGTCTGTGTCAGTCCTTCCTGGAGAATATTTGTTGGTTGGTGATTTAATGACAGCTTCTAATTTGCAATCATCTGCAAATGTTGTTAGCCAGAGGCCAATGACATTGGCCTTAACTTGAGATAAGTAATGCCAAAAAGAAGAAGTACCTGGACTGATCCCTGAAGAACTCTGCTTGAGACTGGCCACTTTGTCAAAGTGGACTCCCTACTTTTAACTTCCTGGGTCCTGTCTGTGAGCCAGATGGCTATGCACTGGGTGACGTAAGGGTTTGTACCAAACCTCTTAAGGTTATCAACAATGCCTAAATGGAGGATTCTGTTAAATGCCTTGGCCAGGTTAAGGTAGGCAGTGTGAACCATTTTGCCCTCATCCATTGCTTTGGTTACCTTCTCAAAGAAGTTCATCAGGTTGAGTAGGCATGGACCTGACCTTAATGAAACCAAACTGGCTTGGGTCCAGTGTCTAGAGGTTTGCTATGTCATTATTGGTCATTTCCATGATAATTCTTCCCATGGCTTTGCATATGAGACTAGTGAGACTTATGGGTCTGTAGATGGCCCAGCTTTGTGCAGAGGGATGACTGTTGCTGTTCTCCATTCATGAGGCACAAATCCTGTTTGGAGGTTACAGTTAAATAGCAATTCCAGAGGCCTGATAGATCATGTTTCATGCTATTTACAAGGCATCTTGGGATATTGTCTAGACTCATTGATGCAGTGTTATTGGCCACAGAGAGAGCATTAAGGACCTGTCCCATAGTTATAGCAGGAGGAGTTATATTTGATGTTATTTCCTGAGGGGGAGGTTGATGGAGAGACAGGTATAAAGTTGGGAGTTAAATTTATTGGCCAGTAAGTTTGCTATATCTTCTGGCTCAATATAGGTAGCTCCATTTACAATGAACTCTGCACACAATTGTGTATTGCCTTTGAGGTTGTGGACATAACTAAAGAATGCCTTGTGGTTGTCCTTAGAATGAGAGGCCAAGTTTACCTCAAATCTGGCTTTGGTGGACTTCATTTGTCCTCTGAGTTGTTTGTTTAGTTTGATGATAATGCTTTTATCCTGCTGTGTGCTGCAGCTACTAATGCTTGAAATGATTTTCTTCCTTATGTTATAAAGTCTGTTGATGATGTGATTCCACCAGGGTGGCTTGATTAGTTACTTCTGTACTTCTTCCTGGTGGGTACAGCTGACTCTATGCAGCTAGTATAATGCTTGTATTGGGTTTCTCTGAATAGCTTTGTGTAAGCAGCAGTGCTCTTTGGATTTATGGGCGCTTGAAATTTTGTCAAGGTATTACTTGTAGAAAGTTAGCCTTAGAGTAGTTTCTGAATATTCCAGGGTTAGCTGGGGTTCTGGGTTTTATTTTTACTTCAAAGGAGACAATTTTGTGGTATGGCCTTATCAGAAAAGACATTACACTAGAGAGTGTGCAGCACCATCCTATATTAGTGAGGACCAGATCCAGTATGGTTGCACCTCTTCTTGGTGTTTTGTGTAATTGGTGTAATGTAGTCAAGGGAGTTTGTGTTTACAAAACCCAAGAATCTCTGTGCCTGTACGTTTGGTGTCATATATGCTTTGCAGTTCATACTGGAGTACTTAAAGTCACTCATGAATATGATATTGGGTTTGATGTTGAGTGTTTCCAATACATTTAATACATAGTATGGGATGTTATGTTTCCTATCTCATCTTCATTCTGACTTGGATGGGTTCGGAGCTGCTTCTCTGCTCCGACTCACCCGAATACACAGCTGAAAGTCTCAAACTTGGCTCGTGGCAGGCAGGTCCTATGATGCAGTGGTACAACTCTCCAGATCTCATTTGTCACTTTACAAGGTGAAATGTGCTCTTCTTGGCCATGGCTAAGTTTTTGTCTTTTTTCACTTAGTTAACTATAATTTTTTAGGATTCTTACATTCATAGTGTTTTTGTGGGGTTAGATAGTTATATTTAGTGTGTAGCTTACTTTATCTCTTCTGCTGTTGGTTGCTGTTGCTTGGCCGTCATTTTTTTTTTTTTTTTTTTTTGCAGGCCTTATTGTATCCCGTAAATTTTTGTAGTGATGTGTTGTTTAGTATACTCTTGCAGTTAGTTAGTTAGTTGGTCATCTAGCTCGTTTAAATCGCCTGTTTTAGTTAGAGGGCTGGTAGTATTACTGTCTGCGTGTGTGTTCTTCCTTGGTATCTAGGTTCGTTTAAGTTAGAGGTCCTAGTGCTTACACTTAGATGTGCAGCATTTATTAGATTAGAGTATGTTATATATCAGTGTTTGAGTTAGTTGCCTTTGTAATCCTTTTGGGAACTTTCCTCTATCATGTCTGAAGACTCAAGGGAGAAAGAGCATAAGCCTTTGGGCTTTAAAAAAATGTGAAGCAAAAAAATCCAGATGACCACCATGACTTAAAACAGGTTTATTAGACAAGTGTTTTCACGTAGAACAAGCCACACTTTTTTAAGTCTTTAATAAAACAGCAAAAATCCCTACACCTGTTATATTAAAAAGCACCATTGATTAATCAATTAAATACATCATTAAAATAAATTCACCTTTAAAATACATCAATTAAGTCTTCAGCTAGTATTACATCTTATTTAAGTGAGCGAGCTTCTAGCTCAGGGTTTAATGCAGACATAGTTGTTCAGCCTAGGGTATACATGAGCTTGCATCTTTAATATCCACTTTAATTCAGTTCTTTCAATTAAATTATTTAAATGACCCCCTCTCTTTTCATTATTAACATTTTGTAGGACTCTAAACCTAAAATTATGTTTAGGGAATTCCATTGTATGCTTAGCTAAAGCATTTAATTTGTTCTTATTTCTTACATCATACATATGCTGATAGATTCTGTCTCTGAGCCATTTCTGTTTTTTTTTCCTATATAGAAACATGTACATCCTGTGCACTATGACATGTATATTGTTAGTTGTTCTACAAGTAGCATAGAATCTAGGCTGAAATATGATGGACAAAACAGAGTGTTTAAATTCCTGTACAGAAGAAACACATTGACACATTTTACACTTATTGCAAGGATATGTTCCAAGCTT
The DNA here is from genome assembly GCF_019279795.1 of Protopterus annectens. Classification (NCBI taxonomy): domain Eukaryota; kingdom Metazoa; phylum Chordata; order Ceratodontiformes; family Protopteridae; genus Protopterus; species Protopterus annectens. The sequence goes on from NC_056741.1 coordinate 1,450,917,701, forward strand.
CAGTAGGGACACAGTATTATTTAGTCAATCGTTACAAAGTAACTGTTTTAAATTGCTCTTGTTCTTATATGCAAAACTGGGTACTCTACCTATAACATGGTGTTTCATTTAATCCCCTCAGATCTCTCAAACAATGGGACCCTAGAATATCTTACATCAAAGGGTTGCCCAAAATACATAAATGTTTGGACAAACCACCATTAAGACCAATTGTAGATGGAGAGGGCTTGGCTATAAAGCCCCTTTCTGATATATGTGGAGAGTAAATTAGGACCTATAGTAAGGCAGATTCCTACCATTTTGAAAGATACATCCCATTTTTTGAGAGATCTGAGGGGATTAAATGAAACACCAGGGCTAAGTAGTTGCTATATTGTCACCCTAGATGTACAAAGTCTGTTCACTTGTATACCCAATAAGTATGGGGTTCAGGCAATAAGAAGTGAAGTGAAAGAAATGGGGAGCAGCAATACAAATGAAATCATGTTGATCTGCACATTATTAGATTTAATATTATCTAACAATGTATTTGTATATGATAGCAACATATATTTACAAAAATGGGGGTGTGCCATGGTCACCCCCTGTGCAAACTCATATGCGAACATGTTAGTTTATTACTGGGAAAAACAGTATCTATTCAACAGTGTGTACAGTAAATACATTAAGATGTATAGACATTTTGTCGATGACACCTTTAAGCTGTGGGAGGGGAAGCCATCACTATTGTTGGATTTCATTAAGTACTTGGAATCTACAACAGACTTTTTGAGATTTACATCTTTCTCACTCATAGAAATAGATATTTTAGATGTCTCTGTGTATAGAGACAGTTTGGGTAAAATCAACACCAGGCTCTTTAGAAAAGTCTGTTGGAAAAATAGTCTCTTAGTTCGTAATAGCATGCATCCCAAGCACATATTCCCAAATATTATCAAAGGGCAATTAATCCTAGTTAGCAATATATGCAATGTGCAAACAGATAAAGAGAAAGAAGTTAACTACTTGGAGCAACTATTTTGTGTTTCAAACTGTAAAAAATGAAACTGCTGCTAATAATAAAGGAATTCATTTTATCAGTGTAAAGCCAGCAATGAATGCACCTGTAAAAAGGAGCCATAAGCATAGTGATAAAGTACGTTTTGTTACCAAGTATGCTAGTGATATTAGCAAAGTTTGTGGTATAATTAAGAACAACTGGCATTTCCTGATAACAAATAAGGAAACAGAAAATGTTATAAGTAGAGTACCCAATTTTGCATATAAGAACAAGAGCAATTTAAAACAGTTACTTTGTAACGATCGGCTAAAGAATACTATGTCCCCACTGAAGCTTGGAACATATCCTTGTAATAAGTGCAAAATGTGTCAATATGTTTCTTCTGTACCCCTATAAATGCACCCTAGTTTGTCCTTCATATTTCAACCTAGATTATATGCTACTTGTAGAACAACTAGCTTAATATACATGGCAGAGTGCACAGGATGTACATGTTTCTATATAGGGGAAACACAGAAACGGCTCAGAGACAAAATCTATCAGCATATGTATGATGTAAGAAATAAGAACAAATCAAATGCTTTATCTAAGCATACAATGGTAATGCTTTCACATAATTTTAGGTTTAGAGTCCTACAAAATGTTAATAATGACAATAGAGAGGGTAATTTAAACAATTTAATTGAAATAATTGAATTAAAGTGGATATTAAAGCTGCAAGCTCATGTATACCCTGGGCTGAACAACTATGTCTGCATTAAACCTGAGCTAGAAGCTCGCTCACTTAAATAAGACGTAATACTAGCTGAAGACTTAATTGATGTATTTTAAGGGTGAATTTATTTTAATGATGTATTTAATTGATTAATTGATTATGCTTTTTGATATAAAATGTGTAGAGATTGTTACTGTTTTATTGGAGACTTGAGAAAGTGTGGCTTGTTCTATGTGAAAGTGCTTGTCTAATAAACCTGTTTTACGCCACGGTGGTCATCTGGATTTTTTTGCTTCATTAACTTTTCATTTTTTGATGATCTTTGGACTATTGCTGGTAATTTGTGTTTGTGATTTAAAAAATGTCAGAAATGTACACAGAAAATGTCAATTACAGGCGGACCTTTCATTTACGTATACTGTCTAGGAGCTATTCATTTACAGGAGGATTGTACATTCTGCCACTCCTTTAGTGCACACATGTTACAGGCGAGGAGAAACAAATTGATTCTCAAGGGAATCTTAAAGCCAATCTTTGAGGAAGCTGTGCAGAGTGCTTCTTTTTCTTCGTCCTCTTCTTCTTCAAAGAAGGACAAACCATCCAAAAGGCCATCACCTGTCTCTTTGGCTCAGTCTGAGCCTCCAGAAAAATTATCAAAAGTTTCTAAACCATCTGCCTCCTCAGCTCACAACCCGTAGGACTGATGGAGATCATCATTATTGACAAGCCTGGTTCTTCTGCCCCAAGGTCTTCAGAGCCACAAGATACCATGTCTTGGAGCTAGTGCATTGACATTCCACCAGTCTTCCCTACTTTGAGATCTCCCATTTTGGAGAGATCTCATTCTCCTTCTCTATCCTAAAGGTCCACTAGGAGCGTATCTGATGATGACATGTATCAGGTGGTGCACAGGGTCCTGAAGTCGCTGGTGCTAGCAAAATTGTTCTCAGTTCTGACCCATCAGGTCTTGGAGCCTCCCAAGACTCTTGCATCCACTGTTGTTCCTCCTCCAAGTCAAAATAAATCCTCAGAGCTGGAGTGCCTCATACCACTTACTGTAGAACTGTCAGTTCCGGGACCCCCTTTGAAGATTATGTAACCGACATCTGCTCCAACTCTCTCTGCACCATTTGGAGTGTCCGGGAGCTGGGGTTTTCTGGCCAGCCCCAAGGGGGATGGTCAGGCCTGAACTTCTTCGGTTCTGAGTCACCCCTTGGTGGGTTGGCTAGGGTGAGCTCAGCTCCCACATCGCTCTCAGAGCCAATCTCCATGGAGCCAGGGGTGTACTCCATCTCCTCAGAGCTGGGGACATCCTCAGAACTGGTGGGATCTGCTTCTGAGCTGATGAAGAGTGTGCTGCCCCCCCCTCTACAGCTCTACATAGGGATACCGGCATTCGTCCCACTAAGGCACCGACTACTGTCTTGACACCACCCCATCCACAGGACAGCAGAGATACAGAGCCTCAGGATCCCTTACTGGGTGAACCCCTCTCTTCTGAGGCCTCCCCAGAATGCCCTTCTGAGGAGTCCCCTTGGAAGAGAACTTGCAAGAGGAAGCATGTAGACTACCCTGATACTGACCTCGAGGAGTCAGAAGGGTCCCCACTGTCATCATCTGATGATATCTCATTTGCAGATGTCCTGGAGATCCTAAAGCAGAGAGATGGCTGGAAAACCAGCACCCCTTCTGATGAGCAGTCGGTGTACCTGAAGGCCTTTGGATCTCAACCTTCAGCCTCCTGGGTGTCTCCACCTTTCGATGAACTAATGGATTTGGTCAGTCGAAAGGCATGGGAGTCACCTGACACTATGTAGCCAGTCCTTCACAGGCCAAACAAGTTTTTGTCAGCCCCTACTGGAAAAGATTTTCTCACAAAGGGTGTACCTGTAGATGCTATGATGGTGGCAGGAGCCAACAAGAAGGAACTTTCTGAGACATCCTCATCTGTTCATCCTCCGAACAAAGATTTTCGAATGATGGACAAATACGGGGAGTGTGTCTTTTCATCAGGGACTTTTACATTCTAATCGCTGAACTACCTCACTCACTTTACAAGGCTACAAAGAGATCTCCTGAAAGGGCTGGGAGATACTCTACAAGGTTCATTAGCTGCAGGGATGAATGAGCAAGTCTCCTCCCAGCTATCCACCTTAAATTCTATCAAGTCCTCCATGAGGCTGATATCTTATGCAGTGGATGGAGTGAACAGGGTGGCAGGTTCAGGAGTTTCCTTGAGGAGACACTCCTGGATGCACTTGTGCAATTTTGTGGATCCTTTAATAACCCCCCCCCCACTTTGATGGTTCCTCACTCTTTGGACCCAAAGTAAAAGACACATTTACCAGATGTGAACAGGAAGGGAAAACTCTTTGCCGTTGGAGTACATTTTTCTATACCTTCAAGACCTCACCTTGAAGGTCAGAAGAGTGGGAAAATGTGGTTCAAAAGATCTCAGGGAGATTTCCAAGAAGCACGCGGTGAATCCTTCCCCGGGGCAGAGGGGGAGGTAACAATGGTAGAAGTCATCCTGGAGGCAGAGGGGGTCCACAAAACCAGGGTGACCGTGATCCATTTCACAGACATTCCTATCACTACTTCTGAAAGGAGGCCCACCTGCTCTACTCTGGAGGCAGTCAGGGGATGTTTGTCTTTGTACCCAGAAGCTTAGCAAACTATCACAAGAGACAAGTGGGTACAAAGCATAATATCCAGAGGCTAGTCCATTCCCTTTTGCCACCTTCTCCCACAAATCAGGACATTCCTGGATGGTCCATCCAATCTAAGGGAGCAAGCAACTGTAGAAATCTGAAAGTTGCTGGACAAAAGTGTCATCCAAGAAAATAAGTCCCCGCAGACCATACAGGATTTGGAACTTACTCAAGATTCTTTTTGGTGCCAAAAAGAACAGGGGACTGGAAACCCATACTGGATCTCAGCAAGTTAAAAAAATCTGACAAAAAGTCAAAGTTCCAAATGGTGACACTGCAGTCAATACTTCTCTTCTTAGGGAAAGATGAATGGATGTGCTCAATAGACCTCCAAGATGTGTACTACCACATAAAAATGGACAGAAAATCGAGGAGTCACTTATGCTTCCTACTGGGAGCCAGTCATTATCAGTTCTGAGCTCTGCCCTTTGGTCTCACTACAGCACCCCCCCACACACCGAGTGTTCACCAAATGCATGGCAGCAGTCACGGCTCACTTGAGGTGTCTGGGATTCCAAGTGTTTCCGTATCTGGATGACTGGCTCCTAACTGCCACCACCAAGCATCTACTCCAGCAAGCCAGGGATGTGACTTTGCAGTTAGGCATAACAGTCAACTTACAAAAATCTGCCTTGTTGCCCTGTCAACATATTGTCTTCATAGGCACAAACCTGGACACTGTTTCCATGATGGCACATCTTCCAGCTGAATGAATTTCAGCCCTCAGGCAGCAAACACTTCATCTTCTTCTCAAGGACAAGGTAAAAGCAAAAGTAGTTCTGAAACTCCTAGGAACAATGACTTCGACCATAACACTTGTTCCTCTCACCAGAATGCACATGAGAATGTTTCTATGGGTCCTGTTCTCCCAATGGTCACTTCAAGAACTTCCGATGTCCCACCTGATCAGAATAATGGAATCATGCAGAAAGGACCTATGGTGGTGGATCCAGTCCAACCATGTGACCATCAGGAGACCCTTTACCCCACAACAACCTGTTGATACAGTGACCATGGACGCTTCCCAGATAGGGTGGGGGTGCATTATCTGGGAAGGACAGTCCAAGGTATATGGCAGGAACATAAAGCCCACTTGCATATTAGTGTTCTAGAGATGACGGCAGTGCTTCTGGTGTTGCAAGCACTCCATGACTCTCTTCCACTAGGGGTGATTGCTATACAGTCAGACAATATGTCGGTGGTTTGGTTCATAAAAAAAAAAAGGAGGAACCAAATCATACCCACTTTGTTGCAAGGCCTTGAGAGTTTAGCAATGGGCAATCTCTTCCCAGCACTTTCTAGTAGCAATGCACATCCCAGGGAAATCCAACGTGATAGCCGACAAGCTCAGCAGGGCAATATTGATGCCTCATGAGTGGTCTCTGAACCAGAACATAGAGGAAGAGATCTTCCAGAAATAGGGTCAGCCTTACTGCAATCTTTTTGCCACTTCCATGAATGCCAAGTGCAGCAACTACTTTACCCTAATTCCCCCACGGGGGAGACACCGAGAGACACACTTGATCATGATTGGCCCTCGGGACTTCTTTATGCCTTTCCTCCATTTCCCTTCATAACCAAAGTCATCCAGAAAGCATAATCCTTGGAAAGCAGGATGATTCCCATTGCCCCACATTGGCCTCATCAGATTTGGTTCCCCTTCCATTGGCCTCATCTTCAGGAGAAGCCTTGGATTCTGGACCCAGTTTCAGACCTGCTGACACATATGTCAGGTGCACTTCATCCTTCTCACCACAACCTCAACTTGACAGCATGGCTGCTCCACTTCCCAGTTTAGCCAGGCTTCAAAATGTTACTCCAGCAGTCAAACACATACTGATGTCTTCTCATAAAGTTTCTACTAGAAGATTATATACTAGCAAGTGGAAAATATTTTCTCACTGGGCTCAAAATAGAAACATTGACCCATTTTCTGCATCTGTTTAATCTATTCTAGCATTTCTGGTGGAACTCTTTCAGCAAGGTGCTGCAGCAGCAACCATTAGAGTCCAGCTGGCTGCAATTTCAAATTTCCATATTGTTGACCATTTCTCCTAATTTAATGTCACACAGATTGTGTAAACCATTTTTAAAAGGCACTTCCTTATTGAGACCTCCTTTTAAGGAATCACTTCCTCCTTGGGATTTACATTTTGTCCTATCTCAACTTACATTGCCACCATTCGAGCCTTCTTCATCTTGTGACCTCAAATTACTTTCCTGTAAGACCATTTTTCTAGTAGCAGGAACATCTGCCAGAAGGCTCTCAGAGTTGCAAGCACTGTCAATTAGACCTCCATATCTGATCTTTCACAAGGACAGGTTATCGTTACGAACCAATCCATCCTTTGTACCTAAGGTTTGCTGTCAAGCAAATATCAATCAATCCATTGAGCTCCCGGTATTCTTCCCCAACCATAGCAATAAGGCAGAGTATAAACTCCATCAGTTGGATGTGCATAGACAGCTCAGATTCTATTTGCATAGAACTAAAGATTTCAGGAAATCTGACCAATTATTCTCCTTCTCTGAGGCAAAAAAAGGTTATGCCAGTTTCTAAAGTTACCCTTTCTAATTGGCTCTCAAATTGTATCACTTTTATCTATACCTCCAATAATAGAGAACTGCCATTCAAAATTAGGGGTCATTCAACTAGAGCATTAGCTATGTCATCTGCTTTTCAGACCAGAATTTCTATGGACACTATTTGTGCTGCAGCTACATGGGCCAATCCTCACACATTTATCACTCATTACAAAGTGGATTTGGCCTCCAGGGACAGGGCTTCTTTTGGTTCTACTGTGCTCAAAGGTGTACTCTCATGAGCCACCAGGGGAAAAGGTGCTAGGGACGCTGTCCCATCCAAGTAAGAATGAAGACGAGATAGGACAGCATAACATAAAGAAGTTATGTACTCACCATAACGTTCCATGTTTGTTGTCCATCCCATCATGCATTTTTACGACCCCTCCCTTCATCCCCCATCCGAGGACTCCTAGAGGACCTGCTGGTTTTCTTTCCTCCTTACAGGAGCTCCTTGATTCAGTTTGTTTCTGCTTGATATGGGGTCTTTATATATATATATATATATATATATATATATATATATATATATATATGTATGTATATATATATATATATATATATATATATAGAGAGAGAGAGAGAGGAGTACATATATATTTATATTTCTCATTAGTAAGTTAGCAGCAAGCAAGATCTGGAGAGTTCCACCACTGCATCATGGGATACCTACCTGCCCCGAGCCAAGTTTGAGACTTCCAGCTGTGTATTCAGCTGAGTTGGAGCCAAGGATTGGCTCCGAATCCATCCAAGTCAGAATGAATGGCAAGATGGTCAACAAACATGGAACGTTATGGTGAGTACATAACTTCTTTTTTCCTTTACCATATAGGGGGCCCTATAGCTTGCAAGGAAGTGGTATTGAATTTTGCCTAAGGTGATTTGAATGTGGGGATGCTCAAGTTCATTGCTGTGTTTGACCAGCCTTGAGGTATATTTATTTCTGATATAAATCAAAACACCTCCACCTTTAGTCTTTCTCTGTGTAGTAGCTGATCTAAATGTGTAATCTTGCTATGTCAGTGTGCTCCCTGGAACTTTAAACCATGTCTCACTGACCGCATAGATGTCAGAATTTTCTAGGGTGAAGACAGCTTCTAGGGAATGGAGTTTTTTGTTTAGACCCCCTAGCATTGAGCAGTAACACCTTTAGATTTTCTTGGTTTTGATTTGCTATGTCGGAGGTACTTTCAGTTTGGCAGTGTCAGCACTATGGGGAAGGACAATGTTTTTGCTAATATTCGAAAGCCTAGAGGGGAGAAGTGCAGACCATCTCTGGTAAATCAGTGTGGTCTGTTGACTATCTCCATCCATGCTGACAAATATGCACCCCCTTAGAATGACACCATAAACTAAGCCAGTTATTAAAGTCATTCCTTTTGGTCATATTGCGGCATCATCCTTGGTGAAGGTAAAATGCTGCTAAGCTCATACTAGTCTGGGACACATATTCTGAGAGCTCCATGATGTCTCTCTTCATATAGTCTAAAGTGGTATGTCTCAGGTCATTTACACCCATGTGGACCTATGGCTGAGACATACTGGTACTTATGGTAAAATGACCTGAGTGTATGCATAATATGTTGGATTCTGACCCCAGATAATCAATTGACACTTTCTCCTTACTTTGTGGTGGCTTGCCTTATGGCTTAGAAGGAGAGGCTCCTTGAGATGTGGCAGTATATGTTGATGTGGATGTTGTTTTGAAAGAGTACATTCAAGGTTGCTGAGGGAGTTATGTGTACTTTAGGGAAGGTTACATTTAATTGCCTTGGCATATGTAGGTCTATGTTTCATGCTTTGAATTGTGTATGATGGGTGCAGCTTGTGTACTACTGACAACTGTATTGCCATTAGGAGTGCTTTTGTGTGAGAACTTTGCCTCCAGTGACACTGTTGTTTATGATTGTTTATTTTTTTCTGTGTCTTTGGCATGAGTACCATGTTCATGTTAAGTTTTTATGTTGTTGGTTCTTTAAAAAGGCTTTTAAATTCTGCTGATTCCATTTCTGTGGTCTCTGTGATAACTTTGTCATTCAGTTGTTTGTTTGTATACCGAGTCCATCATGTACTTTATAAAATTCAGTCTGTGTCCTCTCTTGAGAAAGTATCTTTTGAGCAGGTCAAGATTTTCTAGAAATTTTTCAAGATGAACTTTGACTCTATTGACCTTCATTCTGTGTGATTTAATAACTGTTTTTTTGGCTGTTGGAGGTGCATTCTTGTCATGCAACAATAGGTTTACCTGTATGCATTTTCACAACAAGTTGTGAGTGAGTTCCCTCTCCTTTCTTTTTTAATAATGGAGCGGTACAGAAATTCTACTTAATGGCCGGTGAGTTTACATGGCAATAATTTCTGTGTTTGCCTGTGTGTACTTTGGTGGCCTAGAAGCATTGTGCGGTTATGTGATTTGTTTAGAGGCACACATTTAGTATATGGAGACCGAGGAATCAAATCAAGGGCTATAATATGACTCTCTTTAAGAATTGAGAACCTTAAACTGCAATACTAAACTGACACATGATGAAATGCATTTCTTTGGAGCTCCCAGGGATCTGGAATTCTGGGAAATTTGTATGGTTATGTCAAAAGCTCTTTAATTCTTATAGGAAAACAAGGATGTAAGATAGGAGGTGTTATGGAATAAAAAATTCCAAACTCCTTAAATGATTCAACAGCTTTAGAAAGTAATCTAAACTACAAAAAAAAAAAAAAAGTAGTTTGGTAACTTTTGCATACACAGCCCTCATCGCCTTTATGGGAATGGACTCACAACCAGCTTGACTGGATAGTAGTTACAAATTCTTGAAGCTGTAGCTTTACTCAGAATAACAGTTACCAGATAGGAATGTCACTAAGAATCCAAGATTCAAAAACAGGTTTAATTTCTAAGTCGCCTTCCTCATTACTACTAACAGTCTTAGAAACACAGACCTATACTTGTGAGCCATTCTAATAAACCTTGATGTGAACTGCAGTATCTGGATAAGCACACCATGGAGAGATGACATTTCTCAATCAGGCTGCAGGCTTTATGGTATGTAATGCTCTAACAGCAACCAAGGTGACTTAAGTTCATGGGGTGGCTGAGAAACTGGGGAAGCCAATTAGATAAGAATGGGAATCACTGGCTGAAGCTGCCTTCCCCATCCCAGGACAGAAATAAGGTCACAGGGCATTGCTGATGGACAGAAGGCAAAACTGACACCCAAAATCAAGATAAAATAAATAAATATCAAGCAAACCTATCAAATCAGCCAGTCAAAAGCACTACTAAACATCCCAGCATAGATAATATCCTTCTGCAGCACTCAACAGTGTGAAGCCAGAAAAAAAGTAACATTCTCAAAAACAATGCTAGATGCAGTGGCTGTATGTTGTTGATACACTGCTCCACAACTATGACAAAGTGTGTCCTATGCAATTGTGTAACTGTCTGAAAAATTCTGAAATACCAGGTGCTAAGTTGTAATTGCTGGAATATAGCACAATGAGTGCATATTCCTTACCTCTAAACTCTGCATTCATTTGCCTTGTATCTCAGTACTATAAATTATGCATGGGGCATGGTGCAGAAAAAATGTTATCCTGTAAACCTTCTAAGTTATTGAAAAAGGTGCATATTTAAACTTTTGGTGTCACAAAATGCCATCCATACATGTAACTCCTTCCTACAGTACATGCAGCACAGTTGCCATCGTATCTCTGCACAAAGAAATTTTAAAAATATTCACTTAAAAACTGTGGTAGGTTGGGAATAATCCATAGTAAAGTGGCATGGACCATGATTTATAATGTGGCATGGACCATGGTTTGATCTGCTCCCTCTTAGCTAGATCGTTTGCTTTTGGGAACAGACCTTACTATCTGCAAGCAAACATGACCATAGCCCACAACAATGTATCTATCTATCTATCTATCTATCTATCTATCTATCTATCTATCTATCTATATGTGTGTGTGTGTGTGTGTGTGTGTGTGTGTGTGTGTGTGTGTGTGTGTGTGTGTGTGTGTGTGTGTGTGTGTATTTATTCATTTTTATTTATTTGTCTTTGCTGACAGGGAAAGCATAATTGGGCAAACCACATTTTCAATAGAGGCCCAAGCAGAAAAGTTTCATCACAGTACATTTATATTAACAAATGAATTTAGACAGTTCTCAGAGAATCAACAGTTACAACCCTGGTTTGGTTTATTCTGATAACAACTCGATCCTTAATTTTTATGAGACTAATTGCATTATTATCGGCATGCCCCACACTATCAGCAAACTCATGCTGTTATTTAGCTTGTTGCCTCATTATTTAACTTATCTGCATAATGTATCAATTTATTTTAAGCCTTTTTTAAGTGGTGTCAATAATGCTGATAATCTCATATTTCTTTTGGATATTTTCTTGTGTCCCTGCTATCATTTTGTATATAGGTATTCTTGTTGTATGATAGCATTCTGTATACTAATTTATTAAAAGTCACTGGACAACATCATTGCTCTAGTCAGTGCCCTTCTTATCCCTGCCTTTAAAGGTTTAGAGTTCAAAGTTTTTTCCTGAGAAGTATATTTGTTTTCATCTGTCTCAAATTGTGAGAACCTTAATGATCCATGCCAGAAGTCTGTTGGACAGATTATTGAACAGAAATGCATATTTCACCTGAGAGGGGTTCATTTGCTTGTTATCTGGATAGGGTAGCAATGTGTTGTTTAGAAGAAAACAATGAAATGGGTGGACCATTATTTTGGTTTGCTAACTATGCAAAGGACTTGTGCAGGAATATAAATGAAAACGAAGAGAAAGCCATAGAATGGGGCACTCTATCCAAATAAAATAGAGCAGACTTCAGTTTTCTCGAGCAGAAATGCTGTTTCACAGAATTAATAATTCATACTATTTCAACAACATTGATTACAGTGAGTGCCTAAATGCTGAAACAAGCTTGTTGACAACATACAATTGTCAAAATCAGACAAAACTCTAAAATATATGCTTGTATCTCCAGTTCTGCTTATAGTAGCCCTGAAGTTATGCAACCTGAGGGATAAGGAAATTCTGTACAGTTAAGAAAAACAAGGGAGTCTCCTTTCAATGCTCTGAGATCAGGACATCATGCACTCAAACCATAATTAAAGACCTACAACAGTAGCAGCTGTCTGAGCTACATTATTACAATGATAAAAAGTCAAGACTGTACTCAAGATCTCAAATGAGACATTCTACATCTTGATAGACACTGGAAGACCCAAGAGTCTCCAGATCAATGGTCTAATTTTACCTTAACACTTTGTAGATTGCTAGCCAATCTCACATCAGCAAGTAACAAATTCCATTTCTGACCAAGGCTGTAATAAAAATAATCACTTCCTACTTTTGCTCTCATATTTTCCAAGTCTACCAACAACTGATTATTTCTTGTATTTCTTACATGCCTCAAAACAGAAATACACAGAGTGTATTCCAGTGCCTTAGTTTTCAAGCAGTCATTCAAATAATTTCTCCTCTCATATATCTATAAAAAAAATAAAACAAGTTAATATTCTTTTGAGTATTGCTTTGATAGGTTAGGCTACCAACATCTTTTAAAACCCCAACACCACTATTATGGCCCTTGTGACTCCTTTGTACTTGACTAAAAAAAATTGTTAAACCAAATACATTTGGTTAACATATACTCATAACATCGTTTTACACATCTTAATATTTTCCCTAATTTTTATTACAAGTTTTGTAAGCCATGATGTTTCTCCCTGTTGGCTTCTCTCTCATGAATCTATATATTCTCTTTTTTCATTGCATCACTGAGTCATCCATATCAGCCAATGCTGCCTTGCATGGTTAAATGTCATCCTAATTGCAGCATTGTCTTTTGTAAGTGTATCGAGTTTATTCTAAAATAAATTCCACATTTCTTGGACTTGAAGCTCATCCAGTTATTTTCAGTCCCTCATTTGGATAATATGATCCACTCTGCTGTAATCAGTTTTGCATCAGTTCCTTTCATTCACATACCAACTCAAATTTACCTTCCTAAGAGACTGTACATTGCACTTAAATATCAGATTACCTGAATGTTCCAGTACGTCTAGATGGATTCACTTTAGAAGCTTGAAATGCTGAAATGTCGAAATTCAGTATTTTGAGCCCATAAGTGGAAGCTCAGAAGCGTGAAATTCAAAACCTCGGATACCAGAGGTTTTGAATTTCACGCTTCTGAGGCTCTGCTGTGGTTATGGAGTCAGGTAAGTGTGTGTGTGTGTGTGTGTGTGTGTGTGTGTGTGTGTGTGTGTGTGTGTGTGTGTGTGTGTGTGTGTGTGTGTGTGTGTGTGTGTGTGTGAGTGAGTGTGAGTGTGTGTGAAGGGTTTTGTGTAGGAGCTGTGGTGTGTGTTAGTGTGTTTTGTTGCTGTGATGTGTGTGTGTGTGCAAGCAAAATGGAGCTTGTGTGTGTTGTGTGTGTGTTTGTGTGTAGTGCGACCTTGGAGTTAGAATATGTAAGTGGGGGGTGCATGGGGGCTTGCCTCCCTGCTTTTAAGTAGTAGGGAGCTTCTGTTCGTGTGTGGGGAGGATGGTGTGTGTGTGTGTGTGTGTGTGTGTGTGTGTGTGTGTGTGTGTGTGTGTGTGTGTGTGTGTGTGTGTGTAAATGTGTGAGTGTGAGAAGGGTTTTGTGTAGGAGCTGTGGTGTGTGTTAGTGTGTTTTGTTGCTGTGATGTGTGTGTGCAAGCAGAATGGAGCTTGTGTGGTGTTGTGTGTGTTTGTGTATAGTGTGACCTTGGAGTTAGAATATATAAGTGGGGAGGTGCAGCCCCCCACATGGGGGGGTGCATGGGGGCTTGCCCTCCCTGCTTTTAAGTAGTAGGGAGCTTGTGTTCATGTGTGGGGAGGATGGTGTGTGTGTGTGTGTGTGTGTGTGTGTGTGTGTGTGTGTGTGTGTGTGTGTGTGTGTGTGTGTGTGTGTGTGTGTGTGTGTGTACATTAGAAGCGCGAAATTCAAAATCTCCGGTGTGCGAGATTTTGAATTTTGCGGTTCTATGTTTTCGTCATTTTAAAGATTCGACTTTATAGCTTCGAAATACTGAATTTTGATATTTCAGTATTTCGAGGATATAAAGTGAATCCTTCTAGATAGATAACATTTTTGCATCTTAATCTGTGATGATATTAATATAACATGCAGGATAATTTCTGTCTAGCTGTATATAGTAATATGTTGAGTAACAGAAATTTGCAAGACGACCAATAAGAAAATATTGTTTAATTCCTTCACTCCAGTCTTGTTCCCTCAGTTAGTACTTGGGGAAAAATAATTGCCACATAACAAAGTTGGTACTTAAAATACAATATCAGCATTCATTTGCCCACATCTTTGTTTATAGAACCTTCAGTGATGGTGACCGGTAAAAGCCGATGATTTGAACTTTGGAGCTTTTACCCTGCACTCTCACTGAAATCATTTCTGTTTTACTATTGTTATAAACTAAGATTTTGTACTTTCTTTCACAGAAATTGACATCCTCCCTTCTCTTTCACTCCTCCAAAACATTATGGAAAGAATTTGAACTGAAAGTCTCATTGATCTCAGTCTTTCTCATGTCATTATTACCACCACACACTATCACCCCAGAATCTGTTGGATTATTTCTTAAGCTACATTTTTATTTGCTTATATCTGCCATTTTGCCCCATATAATTCTGATACTGCAATTCTTTCTCTATTAATACCTTTGAGGTTGTTCTTCATCCCCTTCAACATTGAGTCACCAGCTACCAATATTTGCCCTTAGCTTCAGTGTTTAGAATTTACTTCTTCTGTTGTCATCTTCAAATTCCACTTGATCTTTGCTATCTTGTCTCTGTAGTTCCTTTAACCCAAGCAAACCAATGATACCACTTTGTGGCTGATCGTTGAGTTGAATTAAATCATGACGTCTCATTTCATCTCCTCTGTTGCTCCTCTTCTTCTTCTTTTCTTCTTAGATTGTGCATTTCCTCTTTCCTTGCTAGATTTTTCTACAATGCCTAAATTTTCATCAGTTTGTACAAAATGTTAACTCTCTTCCAGACCATTTGCATGTATCTGTAGTCTCAACAAACTTAATTATTAATTCCCGATAACAAAAATCATAGAAGATAAATGAGCTTCAAGGGGTCACCAAGATCCAAACAGTTAAGCTGATACAGTGTGACCTGATGAGAAGGTCAGTGAACTCTTGGGGGATTGTCCTCACTCAGCTTGCTCAGTGTTAGAATATGAGAAGCCTACAGTTCTCCCCTTATGCCCAAGCTATAGTCAGGAAGTCCTACTGATCATCTGTACCACTTGATGACTATTTTAAAACAAATAATCTCCAGTCCTCCTCTGTCTGGAACACTGAATATACAAGATACTGGGTGCACAGCTGCCATAAAATAAGGAACAACATTATGCATTCTGGACAATTACAGTCTGTTTATAGTCTTAATTAACATTACTAACTCATGTATGATATGGTGAAATAACCATCTACAGGGCAAGTGAAACATATTTTGCTTCCAGGATGTTTGTTATCAAGAGGTAATGATTAACTTATGTGAAAAGGCAGATACATGTAAATTGTCACGTTCACCTTACTCCTATGTCTGATATGCCTCTCTACCAGTATTTTTTTGTATGTGTGAGCTCATATCACTACTTTTGTAGTGAGGGGATCTGCTGCTTGTGTAGGAAAGACAAGGTTGTGTATTTGTGTATAGTAGCAGGTTTGCCTGCATTGGATGGGACTCCTTAGTGAGAAGGGATTTTCTGCCATACATTGCTTGTGTGTACCTGAGTATGTGTGTGTGTGTGTGTGTGTGTGTGTGTGTGTGTGTGTGTGTGTGTGTGTGTGTGTGTGTGTCTGTGTGTGTCTGTGTGTGTGTATGTATGTGTGTAGGGGGGTGGGGTTACCCAGTACTGCCTGCTGAGCAATGACCTTACAAATCTTACAACAGCTGGTTTAATGTAGTTGGACTCTGCTTACATCAATTTGTCCAGTGCATATGACAGTGTTGTAGGGTTTGTGAATAGTGTATAAACAGGTGGTGGGGTATTTTGCATGCATATTTGATACTTGAGGTATTAACCATTTGCACTGTAGTAAGAACCACACACAGGGTGTTTCTTCTTTGTTCAGCAGGATTTCATGAACTACAGTGAGGTTTTCTACTGCCCATTAAATTTGAAATAGGTCTTTTGTTTTTAGTTGCAAGCTAGTAGAGCATTTGATTGTCTTGAATTAGAGTGCATTACTAAAACATGCCAGTGATATCATCATAAATTTCTTTGCATTAAGCTTTGGACTGTCTTTTTGTTGAAGATTTGCTATCCTGCCCTTTCAGTTATCTTAAAATTCAAGCGGTGCCTTTTTTTCCTCACTTGCTTAGAGAAAAACAGTTCTTGTACTCGCTTTCCTCACTTGTCTAGAGGAAAATACTTTTTTATTCAGGCATGATCAATGGTCAGCTCCCACTGTTCTCTCCTGTCTAGCTGATGAATCTGGGCATCTTGGGGCAATGTAACAATTGCTTCATGTACACAGACAACCCTCTCCTCCTACCATCCAACACTACAACCTGTAAGACATACACTTATCTAGCCAAACTGGAGGTAAAGCTCACTCCAACCAAGACTGAACTTGACAGTCAAGAGGAAAAAGTGAACACTTGCACCACACCACACTCATCACGTAGTCCCACTAAACCTACACCACCAAAATCCATACATAGAAACACAAAAATATTCACTGAGGCTCTCAATAATAATCTGCTCAAGCAACAGAGACCTCCAAAGCAGAAACACAAGCAACCTCCACCCCCCCCAACACAACCCAAATGACACATAGCCCACAGATTTAGTGTGCCACTCAACCACAGCCCATAAGGCAAAACAGCATACCCAGCACACTAGTCATAGGTGACTCTATAGTCAGGCACACTGATGTCCCACTCACCAGATTAAACAAGGAGAAAGTTACTGTCAGCTGCCTGTCGGGTGCCAAGATCCATCACATAACCCACACACTCAGGTCACTCCACAGCAAGTAGAAATATGACTCTGTCATTGTCCATGTTGGTGTGAATGACCTGAGACGTACCTTCCTGGACTACATGAAAAGAGACATGGAAGAGCTCTCTGATCTTGTAGCCCAGGCAGGTATGACCCTAGCCCTGAGTAGTTTCCTGCTATTGATCAGAATGATACAGCAGTACAAGGACAAAAAGATTGACTTGGCTAAGCTTCTGGTGTCATTCTAAAGGGATCCAGTATCTGTCTGTCTGGGACGACATGGTTGAAAGAGAACCACAATGCTTTGCCAGAGATGGCCTTCACCTGTCACCCCTAGGATTCTGGGTACTGGCTAAGGCTCTTGCCGCCCCTATAGTGCCTTTTTTAGGCAAGGTTCAAATGACAAATTCACCACCGTAACAGGAATAGGCAAGCAAAAACTGAGGGCAATGCTATTCAATGCTAGAAGTCTAAATCTCAAAATGCACTCCCTCAAGGCACTCCTTAAAATGGAGAACATCGATATCTGCGCAGTGACTGATACCTGGTTCAAGGCTCCAGACAGCACCCCTGCATTACCAGGCTATAACTCATACCACACTTTTCAGCCACCTAACCTGGACCAAAACACCAAAGGTGGAGGTGTGTCCATATTCATTAAGGATATCCACACCTCCTGGCTAGTTGCTCAGCATAATGCATCCAAGGTTATCCAAGTGGAACTAACTCTGGGCAAAACTGCAATCCAAATTGTAGCTTGCTACAGATCCCTCACCATGCTCCAGGATTCCCACTCCTCTTTTCTTGATACACTGGAAAATATTAGGGTTCAACCAAACACCCTAATAATGGACAATTTCAACTACCCCACCATTAACTTGGGAAACTACTCATGTACCAACTCCTTTGCTCAACACTTTCTGGAATTCAAAAATTCCAATGACCTGGATCAACTTATCCACACCCCCACCAGGGGCAACAATATCATAGACCTAGTCATTACCAACATGAGTGACCGGTGTTCCACACCTGAAGTCAGCTCCTCGTTGGTCAGATCCAACCATAAGCTAATCACCCTAAATATCCACATCCCGCCCCCACCCCCCATTAAGGAAACCATGGTAAAAATGTCTTCAAAGCCACCGTCATGCTTCCTAAGACAGAAGTGGTGAACTTCATGACACCCATGCAGATGTACAATACAGTTATGACTGCTAAATCCTACACAAATGCACTCTATAAGTACTTACACAAGTGCATGGATCATGCTATCCCAACCAGAAAGAAGATGCTATCCTCCAAAAAAGGAAGCCAATCTGGTGGTCCCCTGCCATAAACAAACTCTACAACAGAAGGAAGAAACTGCTGCAAAAGAGAGCAAAATCCCATGAGTAGAGGAGTGCCATGGTCAGCCTCAGTAAGAAGCTGAGATCCCTTATAAAATCCTCCAAAGCTAGCTATGAAAACAAAATTGCCACTGATTCTAGGGACAACCACAAAGCATTCTATAGCTATGTCAAGAATCTCAATGGCAACATCTAGATCTGCTCTGAGTTACAGCACAACGGCACAAAAATTACAGAACCAACTGATATTGCCAACATCCTGGCAGATAGGTTCAGTGCTAACTTTACCCCCCTCTCACCCCCTAAAGGGCCCATATCTATACAGGAAGAATGCAGAGTCCCTGTAATCACAACTAAACAGGTAAAAGCTGCACTCTCTAAAGCCAAAAACACAGCATCCACTGGACCGGACAACATCCCAGGCTGCGTTTTACACGAACTTCAGAATGAACTGGCTCCCCACCTAAGCACCATGTTCAATCATAGTCTCACGTCAGGCTTTGTGCCCACTGAATGGTGCACAGCAACAATTATCCCCCTCCACAAGGGGGGAGCCACCACTGATCCCGGGAACTATCGCCCTATTAGCCTGACGAGCCTGGTTTGTAAGGCCATGGAACGTATCATCATGGAACACATAAACAAAGACATTGGTAACCTCCAAACTCTGGACTCCACCCAGTTTGGGTTTGTGAAAGGTAGATCATGCCTCCTGAATCTGATCAACTTCTTTGATGCAGTCACCAAAGCTGTAGACGAGGGTAAGGTGGTTCACACAGCCAATCTTGACTTCACCAAGGCTTTCAACACCATCCCCCATTCTGGAATTATATCTAAATTCACAAAACTAGGTATAAATCCCTACATCACAAGATGGGTTGCCAATTGTCTCACTGACAGAATCCACACTGTAAAAGTTGCAGACTCCAAATCTGACTTCAAACCAGTGACAAGTGGAGTATCACAGGGTTCAGTGCTGGGACCTCTCCTGTTTGGTATGTACTTCTCCGAAGTACAGGCTAACACAGAAAGCCTTTGGCTAATGAAGTTTGCAGATGGCTGCAAACTAGGAGCCATAGTCGAGTCCCCAAATGATGTGGACATCCTACAGAAGGGCTTCACTGAGACAGATGCTTAGTGTCAGAGCCATGGCCTCAAGCTCAATGCCAAAAAGTGCATTGTCATCCCCTTTGGTAAAAAATCTGTACCCATGAACTACCACATAGATGGCAGTCGTCTTAATGCTGAATGTGTGATAAGAGACCTTGAGACCCAGGTGGACAGTAGTCTCTCCTTTGATAATCACATCTCCACAGAAGTCAGGAAATCTTTCTACATGGCACACCTCATCACAAAAGGGTTCTCATCCAGGAAAAAAGAGTCATAGTTCCCTCTACTCGACACTCATTAGACCCATTATAGAGTATAACACCCCTTTTGGAATGTACCTCACAAGACATCTGCAGCAGCTGGAAGGGCCACAGAAGTACATCAAAATGAGGATTACTGACCTCAAACAGATGACCTACACTGACCGTCTCAAAAAACTCCAGCTTTACTCCATAGCATATCGCCTACTCCAAGGTGATCTCTGCCTAACATATAATGCTATGTCAAACCCAGAGCTGTTGGACATGCTACACCTAAAGAAATCCCAATCCCTCTGAGCTACATGCTCTAGGGACCTAAACCTTGTCATCGCAATAAACAGGACATGCTGGAGGGATAGATTCCTGTCCCAGAGATTTCTCATACTCTGGAACAAGCTACCCATCTATGTCAAGCAAAGTTCCTCATTAGCACTCTTGAAGAAAAATCTTGATGAGTGGATGAGAAATAGGAAATACACCCCGAGGATCACTTCTGTGGCTCTGTTCAATAGGGGCAGAGGAAAATAACTTTATTGGGTGGCATAAGCCAAGGAACCTTGTTGGCTAGGCTTACTAAGTTTTCACTGGTAGTTTACAATTTCCTTCAGATTTTACTGATGAAGTTTCATTGTCTTTCAAATGTTAGTGTCATGCTGTCGATTACTCTTGCTTGTACATGGAAGCCTTTCTCCCCAAGCCTAAAATGGGTCCTGTGCCCATTCAGAATTTTCCAGTAAATAAAAGCAAAAAATAAAATAAAAATAAGTATTATTTTATTATATCCATGATTACCAGCTGAATATTATGCCTTTAATCAAGACTTAATTAATGAACTGTGGTATGACATAACCTTTAAAATTCTGCAATTGTTTTTTATCAAGAGAAATCCTGAATGTTTTAGTATTTTGCTGTCATAGTCTTTACTTTGTGTCACTTTCGATACACAAAAATATAAGATGTGGCCATGATTTTAACTTGGCTTTTCTTTTGGAAAATGTTTCATTCCACAAATGAAATATGTATCAAAAACCTTATCCAATTAGTCTAGCAGTCTGATAAATTCTGTAAATAATAGAAAACATTCTCCCATAGATACATACACGTGCATCCTTTTATACAGGGTCTGGCTAAGAAATCATCTCTGCTTTAAGCACTGTTTATGACAATGTGCTAAAACATAAACATACAACAAATACACCTCTAGCTTTTAGATGTTTTATATCTGTTGTATTGATACCATACCATCTACATGACATAGTTTTTGTATCTTATGATGCATCTGTTAAGATGTAACATTTGAATTCATGTGTTTGGTGCCTGAATAATGCCTTCACAAACACATCCAGTTTTTTTCCCATCAAAACAAAGAACATCTTAACTGTTCTCTTAAAAATTTTCCCTGGTTTGACTGAAATGCTGTTAACATATGGTACTGCATTTGTGATGCAGACTCAGCCATTTTGTTAAAACATCCTTTAGAAAAACAAAAAATCAACTGTTGTTTTTCCATAGGAACCTACAGCCCTGTCTTTAAAAATGGTCTCTAAAAAGACAACACCAATATTACTAGTATACAGAAGTTACCTGACAAAACTCTGGGAATCACCCTAGAACCCTCTCTATCCAGTACCCCCAACCCAGAAACAGTTGTTTTCAAAACTGTAACTCAACTAAAACTCTGCTATCACATCCCACATCTACTGGCCCAGTTGCACAAAAAGCTAAAGCTAGGAATGTCCACCATTTTCTTTCACTACCCTTAGCTACTAACCCTCACAAATTGTAAACAGCTGAGAACACAATTGGTCACTATGTTCTACTAGTGTAAACACCCATCAACATCACCTCTTAAATAGCTTTAAATGGTTGCCAATTCCAGCCAGGTCAACTTTTATTTTAGGCACATGGAATATACTAAATGATCAGCCTTAAAATATGTCCTCCTCTTCAATCAAAATTAGCCATCAAGTCCGTACCTGTTTTCTCAGACTCTAATGAATATGGTATCACCAATCTTAGGCCATGCTTTAAAACAAGTACAATTGAAAGAGCTTTGGCAAAACTAACACCAGTCACTTGGAAACATATCCCTACTAACTACTGGTTCCAAGACACATTAGAAGCATTCAAAGCCAATTTGAAAGAGCATCTACAATAAGAGGCAAAATGACACAGGATAAATGCCCCAGAACATTGCTATTAGTATTAATGTTACACAGCAAATACCCCTACTACATGTTACTTAATTACCCCCATACAAATATATAGCTTTGTATTCTATTGTAAATAACAGTTGTTGGGCATTTTTATACATAGCAAGTCCTTATATTATTTGCATTTGGACAGTGTAAGTATCAATAGCAGTCCTTATTCCAGTTACAAACCATGGCATTCTGTATATAATTCCATAAATTAATTCATTCAGTTTATCTCTGTACTATACTCTTTTCTGCAAATATTATAAATTTAATACAGATGTTCTATATTCCTCTTCTACTCCTACTGAGCTCCAGTAAATCACAAATTTCTGATGACCAGCTCACTTACCTAATTAACAAATTGCAAATAGATCTTGTACAAGCAAAACTAGATATCATAAAATGCAGTATCCATTCTACCTCCTTTCATCAGAAATCACAAATCTCACCTTGTTTTTGACCTTTTTCAGCACAGTTTCATTTAAATGTATGACATTTCAAACAACAAGATTAAGATGTTCTGCAGGAATAGTATTTGAACCGATTATTTCTGTCTTGTACATGCCGCACCCCTCGTGATGATAATCAGCCTGCAGCTACATAAGTTCATAACTCTCTGTTTCGTCCGGACTATGTTCTTAATCTGGTTTTGTTTCATCATATATTTGATTTAACTGAGTTACATTAAGAGCACTTTTCTTAGCACAAATGTAATATAAAGGCTGATTATAAAACCTAATATAAACAAAATAATGTAAAACACGTTTTGCTTTCCACATCTAATCATCAGCTTCCACCAGCTCCTTTCCTCTGTTAGTGTGTTTACTAGACATACTTTAGCTTTCCCCAGGCAAAACTGAATCAAAATCATATGCCAGAGAGGAGATCAAGGACACTGATGCAGTGTCATAGTGCTGATAGGGGGTGTATCCTAATTCTCACCCCCCCCATGACAGCCTTGCGAGCTCTGTGATTGCTACCTGTGGGAGGTACATGCACAACCTTCCAATTAAGTGTTTCACCAGTTATGCAGCACAGAGCTTGTCCGGCTCATACACTAAATTCAAGAAGCCTAGACTGCCTCTCCCCCCTGAAAATGGGCAGGCTGATAGAAGCCACTGCCTCCTAGTCTCCTCCTATTAATCTTCCAGTGACTGTGCAAGTAATTGAATATGGGTTGCCTGGTATCTAGTAAGGGTTTTATCCATCTGCCCCACAGGACTGCTAAAATAATGTGAAACTGCTTAGTTACCAGGGCTACAAACCAAGACAAGGTGGTCAGGATTTACATTGCTCAGCACAGTTTTGTTGACTATCACTGATAACGGATTAAGTGCCAAAAATATACCTATAGGCTTTCTGTATCCAGATATCTGTTGAATCAGTCAGAGCTAGGCTACAAAGAGCAACTAAGACACTAATAGTGTCTCACAGAATTGTAACTCCTTATACAGCAGTATAAAGAAAAACTTAAGTGCCTCAGGGAATCAGATAACACAAAAAGCTGTGCTCACGCCATGGATAGGCTGGCTTCAAAAGAAAGTAGACAACCCCTGCTATGAAACCGGGTGATCAGGATCTAGACAGTGACCAGAAATATCAAACAAATAAATAACAGCACTACAGTTTTGTTAACTACCCCTAAAACAGAAAACAAAATGCAGACACCAAGAAAAGCAATCTCAAGCAAATTAATAAATGCAGCAGTTTTGTTATCTAAAACAAAATGCAGACACCAAGAAAAGCAATCTCAAGCAAATTAATAAATGCAGCAGTTTTGTTAACTAAAACAAAATGCAGACACCAAGAAAAGCAATCTCAAGCAAATTAATAAATACAGCGTGCAATGTAGCAAAAAAAAAAATACTTCAACAATTGGCTTAGTTTTTGGTGTCATTCAAAGGGGATCCAGTATCTGTCTGCCTGGGATGACATGGTTGACAGCTTCAATGCTTTGCCAGAGATGGCCTCCACTTGTCACCCTTGGGATTCAGGATTCTGGCCAAGGCTTTTGCCTCCCCCATTGTGCCTTTTTTAGGCAATGTTCCATAGACAAATCTTTCAACATAAAAGATCTGTCAAAAAACAAACTGAAGGTCATGCATGACGCTGCTTAGTGCTATGAGCCTTAACCTGAAAATGCACTCACTGGAGGCTCTTCTAGCACTGGAAGATGCTGACATCTGTGCAGTCACAGAAACTTGATTCAAGGCTGCAGAGAGCACCCCTGCCTTACCAGGCTATACCTCATTCCACATATTCTGACCCCAAAATGAGGTTGGGAAGACTAAGGGTGGTGGAGTTTCTATTTTTATTAAAGACAAGCACACCTCCAGACTGGTTTGCCATCATGATCCACTAGAACTTCTCCAGGTGCAATTGACAATTGGAAAGACACCCATCCAAGTTATAGCCAGCTATAGACCCCCCTCCATGACTCAGGACACCCACTCCTCCTACCTGGACCTACTTGAGCCCATCAAGGTAGCCCCTAACACCCTGATCCTTGGTGACTTCAACTACCCCACCATAAACTGGGTGAACTATTCCTGCTCTAATGCACTCACTCAGCGATTCCTTGATTTCATCAATTCTAATGCACTAGACCAGCTTGTCTCATCCCCCACAAGGGGAGATAGCATTCTAGACTTGATTCTCACCAACATGGGTGACTACTGCACCACCCCTATAGTAAGTTCTTTGCTGGTGAGATCAGACCATTAGTCTATCTCATTTGAAGTGTCTACCCCATCCAACCCCCCCCCCCCAGCCATAACCAGGCTAAAAAAATTCTCAAAAACTGACAACAACCTTCTAAGGGAGGGTATCAATACCTTCACACCACTGGCCCCCAGAGGATGCAGACAAATATGCTAAACAGTATGCCAGTGCAGTATATAAGCACCTGTACAACTGCATGGACTCAGCCATACCCAACAGAACTAAAACCTGCTCATCAAGGAAACACAAACCTATGTGGTGGACATCCTCTATCAACAGGCTTTACAAAAAAAGGAAGAAACTGTTGTTCAAGGGTAAAAAGGCACACATTCTCAATTGGAAAAACTCCCTCCTTAGCCTCAACAAGCAAATTAGATCACTAGTGAAAACCTCCAAAGCCAATTATGAATCAAAACTAGCCTCCGAAACAAAGGCTAACCACAAAGCTTTTTTCAGTTACGTCAGAAACCTTCATGGCAAAGCCCAGGTTTGTTACGAATTAGTTCTTAACGGTGCCACTTACACTGATCCTGCTGACTTAGCCAACCTGCTAGCAGATAGGTTCAGTGCAAACTTCACCCCCCTGTCCTGCCCTAAAGGCCCATTTGGCATCCCGATACTTCCCCTGCACCTCACATCTCTGTAGATCAAGTGTTAAAGGCCTTATCCAAGACAAAGAACACAGCTTCCATGGGACCTGATAGTATCCCAGGCTGTATTTTGCAACATCTCCATCAAGAACTAGCCTCTCCATTGACCAACCTCTTCAACCACAGCCTAAGTACAGGATTCATTCCAGCAGAGTGGAGAACTGGCATTGTCATCCCTTTGCACAAAGGTGGTGCCACTACTGACCCTGGTAACTATCGCCCCATTAGCTTGACAAGTCTGATCTGTAAGGCCATGGAGCATATTATTAATGGACCTCATAAACAACGACATAGGCAATCTCCAAGCACATAACCCCACTCAGTTTGGATTCATCAAGGGAAGATTTTGCCTGTTGAACCTGGTTGACTTTTTTGAGACTGTCACCAAGGCACTGGATGAGAGAAGGTTAGTACACACAACTTACCTTGACTTGGACAAAGCCTTTGACACAATCCCCCACTCGGGCATCATCGAAATGCTAACAGAACAATCCCTATCTCACCAGGTGGGTGGCCAATTGGCTTACTGATAGGACCAAAATTCTCATATGAAAAAGTATAAGGAATCCCAGTAGACAAAGCTGTATCACAATTATTTTAATAAAAACAAATCTTGACAACAGATAGTGAGCGCTTTTGCACCAAATTACTTCTTCAGACAAACAACATCACAGCTAAACACATTTTTATAGTAAAACAGCAGTCATCAGTTATTAAAATGAGCAATTATCACTTGGTTAAATCCCTTGATTTTAAAATGGGTTTTAAAGAGACCCTGTCATTGAGGCCAGGTTTCCTTTCAGCACCAAACCTCAAAATCCACTGGAGTTCTCTCTGTTCAGTGTAATTCTTTAAATCACCACCTCTAGGATTATTAAACACTACCTCCATCACTTTAAAAATAAAACTAAGTTACAAGTCCGATTTTAACATATGTTTAGCTAAAGCATTTGTAGTATCACACTTTTCTATGGCATATAGGTGCTCACGAATCCCCTCAAAGAGCATTCTATTACTTTTCCCTATATAGTAACTATTGCACTCTTTGCAAGTAGCTAAGTAAACTAAATCTTTGGTCTTGCAATTAGCATTAACTTTAAAGAAAAATGTATGTCCAGAAACAGGGTGTATAAATTCATTAGTGCCATCTATATAAACACAATATCTACAGCTGCCACAGGGACGAGTCCCTGTAAAGGACTGTGATCGAGGGAGCTCATTATGACTGTCTCTATAACAGAGATATCATTTCAAAGATTTCTTGTTTTTATAACTAATAAGGGGTCTCTCTCCTATCAAGTCTCTAATACAAGAGTCTGAGGTTAGGATACCCCAGTTAGAATAGATAACATCATTAAACTGCTTAATGTCACTAGCAAATGACAGGGTCAGGGGAATACGTCAACCTTTCTGTGGACATAACTTCCTATCCAAATGGTCCCCATCTTCAGGAAAAATATGTCTTAGCCACCCCTGTCCTAAGATTCATAACTTCTTTTGTCATTGTGTCCACTTCAACATTACTGTAGCCTCTAGTGAGAAACTCATTCAAAAGTGGCCCCAAATCTGCTAGAAAACCTTGTGTGCTTGTGTGACCTTTGTGCAGTACTTTTCATTTGTTTGCATTAAACCTTAACTTTCACCTTTCTGGCAACTTATTCAAGCTACATTATGCAATGCTTAGCTTTCATGAGTCATGTTTGGGAACATGCACACCCACAGGTGAAAACATTGTAGATCCTTTCAAATGTGAGTATGCACATCAGCACCTAGGAGGAGGTGTTAAGGGATGAATAAAAAGAACTGTAATGGGTGACTGCATGATGGCATACTGTAATTAATTCTTACCCCAGAAGGGAATGGGTTGGCTGCAGTGTGGGACAGAAAAAGACGGGGACAAAGTACTGAGATTTTTTTATGCTGGTATACAATGACTATTTATTTTCTAAAGATATATTTGATGCAACTGACTTTCAAATACTCTTCTACCATTTGATTTTCTACAATGAATACAACATTTACAGTTTTATCTGAAAACTTTGTTACGTGCCCCATCACCCACAAACTTAAACATTAAGCAACTGCTGTTCTCATGATGTCTTTTACATCTGTTCCTCAACTGAAGGGTCTCAGAGCTCACCTCAGCCACTTCTCAGATTTGGGATCCATAGCTGAAGCTCCTCCCCTTACCCATAATGCCCTCCAAACCCTGTATTACCTCAGATCTCATTTGCTGCTCTCAGCATTCAGACGTGGTCGAAGTGGCTGTTGTCAGATAAGTGATTGGTTGCTTCTGATCCTATAGCTTCTTTTTTAGCCTTACTTGGAATCTTTTGACTCTTTACTTGTCCTTTCCCTCCCCTGCTAGTTTTAAAAAAGAAACTTTTATCTGGTAACATTGTTTTTTACATTTAGGCCTTGAGCCTACTCCCTTTACTATACTAGAAGTGTAGTATCTCTTGTACCATTGTTGGTATTCCTCTCGCTTTATTCTCTTATATTGAATATTCTTGTTATGATTGCTGGTATGAGACTTCCTGTGGTTGTTTCTCTTTGGTGTTGCATTCTGTAGTTCTTCCCCAAATCATGTAGAAGTGTATTTCCGGCGGCAATAAAATCCGTAACTCTAATGCTCAGTTGGAGAGCACATATTGTCCTGGGACTAGACACCTTGACATAGATTGAGATATTTTCTCAGAGTTTAACCACAGGGCTTTGTTTGAATGAAGGACTAAGTTAGTGTTAAAATGTTTGTTTCCTTCGTCCTCCTCTTTTGTGTCTGGAACTTCCCCTTCCACCCAGAAGAGTACAGATAAACCTAAAGGGGACAAATGGGAAAAGACAACTAAAAAATAGTTGAAAAATCTAAGGAGCTAAGGAAGTGTTACCCTGACCACTCTTCTTACTCAACTCTGGCTTCAGTTCCATCTGCTAAAATTCAGAAGACCTCAGATCCAAGTACATCCTCAGATCTGACTTGCTCTTCCACTAAGTTGCCTTCTTAAAGACCACCCCATTTCTCCCTGGAGCCTATACCTTCAGGATTACATTCCCCATTCCTTCAAGATATGTCCCGTAGGGCTTTGAAATCTCCTGCTACATCATCATCCTTCAGGTCTACTAGGAGCATGTCTGAGGTGAATGTGGACAGAATGATGAGGAGATTCCTCAGGAACCAATTTCAGTTGGGAGTTCTTCCACCTCTGTCTCCCAACACACCCATGAGCTTTAGACCATCACAGACCCCTATTGTTAATGCTGCTCTGAACCACTCCTTAACTTTGGATGCTTAGGATATAAAACTTCCAGGATTTTCCATGTTAGATCCAAAGATTTGATTCTTTTCCTTGTTGGGATCCATGACTGCGGGGGAAGGAAGACTGTCTTCCCAATTGGCCACCCTTCAGTCTCCCCCAAACGCCTGCATGTGTTTTATCTCCGATGCTACAGTGGGTGTTTCTAGAGCTGCAGGTTCAGGCATTATGGTTTGGTGGCATGCCTAGATGTGATTATGTGACTTTGTGGAACCTTTCAAGACATCCTTCATCATTTCAAGACATTCTTTTGATGGATCAACTCTGTTTGTATCCAAAGTTAAAGAGACTCTATTAAGGAGAGAACAGGATGAGAAAACTGTGTCAACCATAGGAATATAATCTTCTCCCCTCAGAGGATTTTTTTCAAGGAATGTGAAAGGGGTTAGGAAAATGTGGCTCTGAAAGTCACAAGGTTTTTCCTAGGATTCCTACTCAGATAGCTCTCCCCATGGCTGGAGGGGGATATATAATCATAGATATTGCCTACATATCAGAGAAAGTCCACAAAACTGAGACTTCAGAGGTTCATTTACAGAAAAGCTTTATCAATGCTCTTCAAGGACTGCCTGACTGCTGCATTCTGGAGGCAGTTGAAGGAAGTTTATCTCTGCACCCAGAAGCCTGGACCATCCATCACCAAAGATGTTTGAGTGCACACTATAATTACCAGAGGCTATTACATTCCCTGTTTTCCGTCCTCCAATAATATCAAGGTAAGTTCCCAATGCGCCACCCAGTCGAAGGAAAAATGCAGCCCTAGAAGTGAAGAAGCTGCTGGCAAAAACAGTCATCCAGAAGGTCCCACCAGACCTGCAAGTGTTTGGAACTTATTCAGGATTCTTTTTGGTGTCAAAGAAAAATGAGGACCTCAGGCCCATTTTAGGCCCAAGTCATCTAAATCTGTTTGTAAAATACTCAAAGTTCTGAATGGTCACTGTTCAGTCCATACTTCATGATTCAATGTGCTCAGCATATCTCCAGGATGCATAGTATTGCATCAAAATAGACAGATGATCCAGCAGGTATCTTTGCTTCCAGCTGGAGGTAATCACTTCCAGTTCAGATCTCTGCCCTTTTGGTCTCACCACAGCCCGGCTGTTCACCAAATGTATGGCAATGGTTGCACTTCAGTTGAGATTGCTAGGATTCCAGGTGTTACCATGATGTCTGGCTCCTCACCTCTTGCACCAAGCACCTTTTGACTCATGAGATCGACTACTTGCTGCATCTATGCCTCAATCTGGGCATCATAGTCAATTACATCAAACCACACCTTTCTCCCACTAAAATCCTGGAGTAAAGAGGTGCTCACCTGGATGCAGTTTCTCACATAGCAAGACTACCTCAGTCCAGTCTTTCCACATTACAATATCAGGCTGCACAACTGTTGTCTCTTCAATCACCCCCAGCCAGGTTGGTATTTTGGCGAAACCAGTCCTAACCGAAGAAGCAGAAGTAGCGATGGGCGCATCAAAGACACGAGAAGCCGGAATGGGGAAAAGGACATGAAGAGATGTGGTAGTAAATTGGGAGGAAGGGTCGATGGTAAAAGTAAGTAAAAGGTGTGTGGGGTGGGGGGATAGGGAAAAGGTAAGTAGGAGTTGGGGTTAGAGGGAGTTAGGTAGGGTGTGTGGTAGTGATAGTGCGTGTCTGTGGAGGGGGGGTGTGTTAGAGTTAGGTTTAAGGACTGGGTTAGGTAGTTAGGTAAGTAGTAGGATAGGTTTTATGAGTTGGTTAGGGTTAAGGTTAGCGGGTTAGGTAGGTAGTTGTTAGCTGAGTATCACGATAGTGGCCGGACGGACCTTAGGGTTTGGAGGTTAGGTTTGTAGATAGTTGTGTATGTGTGTTAGTGTGTGGGTTTGTGGATTTTGGTGTGCTTGTGTTGTGTGTGTGGTTTTTGGTTTTGTGATGTGTTTTGTTTTGTTTGATTTTTGTTGTTGTGTGTGCAGTGTGTATGAGTTTTGTGTGTTTGTGTACCGTCGGTTATTTGGATTTGTCGGGGCATGTGAGGTTTTGTGTTTTTGCACTGTTAGGTTGTGGTGTGTGGTATTTTTTGTTGTGGTTGTCTGGGGGTTTCGATTATGTCAGGTAGAACTGGTATTTCAGCTTCTCAGTTCTGTGGCTGCCACTATAACATTTGAATCACTGGCAATATTTTACATGAGAGTACTGAAGTGGACACTGGCTGTCCAATGATTAATAATGTGATAACCCATGAATTTTTCAATTTGAATCACTGAGATTTGCAAAGAACATGCAGCCTCATGGATCCATGCCTCTGAAGTTCCTCAGGGTCACCCATTTGTTCACCCTTACCCATGGCCACAGTGACCATGGGTGCTTCCCATCTGGGGTGGGGGGGGCACTACTTGGAACAGACAGTTCAAGACATGTGGTCCCCCATAGAGTCCAATCTGCACATCAGTATTCTAGAGATGATAGCAATACTTCTAGCAGTGCTGGTCTTCCAGGACATTATTTCTCTAGGGATGAGTGCTATACAGACAAACACATAAATAATCTGGTTCATCAACAAATGAAGGGAAACCCACTCCTGTCCTTTGTGATGAGAACTAATGAGAGTGTGGCAGTGGGCAATCTCTTCCAAATGCTTTCTAATAGCAATGCACATTTTGGGGAAGTCCAACATATAAGTGGACAGACTGAGCAGATATAGTCTATTGCCTAATGAGTGGTCTCTCAATCCATGAAAGGTGAAGCTGATATTTCATCAACTCAGCCATGTTGTGATCTTTTCACCTCTCTACACAGCTCCAACTACAGTAGTTTTTATTGCCCTGACTCCCGCAGAGGGTGAGCCGTCCACAGAAGCATGTCTCCAGATGAGCACAGTAATCCTCATTGCCCCATGTTGGCCTTGACAAATGTAATTTCCCTTCCTTTGGCCTCACTTAATACACCCTCTTTGAGTACTGGACCCTTCTGTAGATCTCCTTTCTCACCCTTCTGGAGTGCCTCATCTAGACATCCTACCCCTCCAGCTGACCACATTTCTTTATCCACTACCAATGATGAATAGACAGTCCAGGCTTTCTTCTCCAGTTATACAAATTCTCATTTCTTCCCAAAAGGACTATACCAGGAAAATATAAGCAAATGGAAAAGGTTCTCTACTTGATCTCATGAGAAACTCTTGGATGCTTCCTCAGCCACTGTTTTAGTTGTTATTGATTTTCTTGCTTCAGTTTTCCACAAGGGAGCAAGTTATTCTACAGTCAAGGTACAATTAGCTGATATTTCTAATTTTTATATTGGCAAAAAACATTCCTCACTGGTGTCTCACAAGCTGTGCAAAGTGTTCCTTAAAGGTCCCTTTCTACTCTGTCTATTCAAGATCTTACTCCTCCTTGGGACCTTATGGTGCTTTTACAGACCTTGACACAATCCCCCACTGAACCAGTATCTAAATTACATTTAAAGTATTTATCTTGGAAAACTATTTTTCTAGTTGTTATTACATCAGTCAGGTGAGTATCTCAACTCCAGGCACTATCTTGTCAGTCACCTTACCTATTTATTTTATTTATTTATTTTTATTTTACATTTGTTAACTGGGCTAGTCTAACTTGATATATTTCCATTTTCAGTAGATGCCCAGGGAGAAAAGCTCCAGTAGTAGCAAATAGAAATTAAAATTAATGTTGTTACATAGTAAATGAAAGGATTTCAATAAAAAATACAAGTAATAATAAAATAGAGTAGGTATTTACACTAAAAAAGTGACAATAAGTATAGGATAAATTATTATGCAGTATGATTCATGAGGAATTTCAGTACATCAAACGGGATAGATTACACCAGTATGTTGATTTGAGTTCACCAGTTACAGTACTGCTTCCAAGGAGTAAGCATTAAAGTTTTTGTAAATTTAGTAGGAAGAGGAAATATCAGTAGTAAAAGCAGAAGATTAGTCAGGGTTGCTGCAGGGGCATAACCAGTGTGTTTTGAGGTGTCTTTTGTGGTTTTGTTTAAAGAGAGGCAAGGAAGAAAGTAAAGTTAGTTCATTGGGCAGTAGGTTCCAGTTTACCAGAGAATTTCCAGCCATGTTGTTAGACTTGCTTATGCTAGCAAGAGGTTTGCTAGAAGAGTGTAGGGAATTTAGATTTTTGTAGGGGATTATGAGATTGGAGAGTATATGAATACCATTAGGTTAGTAAAATATCTTGTGGGCAATGGTGAGTTGGGAGACTATCAGATGGTTTTGAAGTTCAAGCCAGCCTAGATGCATTAGATTCAGACAGTGGTGAGTTCTAAAGGGATTGCCAGTGGCAAATCTGGCAATGTTATTATAGAATTTGTTAGTCTGATAAGATTATTTTTCTTTAGGTTAGTATATATGGGTGAGGTGTACAGAACAGTTGAGATTAAGTGGGAGTGAGCAATCTTGGTTCTGGCTATCGGAGTTAGGAAAGGTTCGATTCTATATAAGGATCCTATTTTTCTGTTGACAGTTTTTATGGTCTTATTTATATGGCTATCAAAAGTAAGGTTATTGTCAATAGTAATTCCTAACAATTTAGTGGTAGAGTCAGGGAATATAATAGTGCCTTTATTGGAAATGACTGAGAAACCTATGGGGGAGGACTTACTGGTGGGTGTAAAGAGAAGAAGCTTAGTTATTTTAGCATTGAGAAGGAGGCAACGTTTTGAGAACCATGCTTCTACTATGTTAAATACATTCTGAGTTAGAGAATGTAGTTCTGATGGGGAGTTTGCTGAGCATACTAGCATAGAATAATCTGCATATTGAATGCAGGTGGCTTGAGGAATTGCTACATGAAGGTCATTGATAAATAGTGAAAAAAGAAATGGTCCTAGAATAGAGCCTTGAGGGACTCTGGGGGTGACTGGCAGAAGGGATGATATATTATTTTCCCAGAGAACTGCCTGTTGCCTATTGCTAAGGTAGGACCTGAACCATTTAACAGCCTGAGAGTCAAGGGAAAGGGATTCAAGAATTTTGATAAGAAGGGCATGGTTTACCATGTCAAAAGCTTTTGAGAGGTTAATAAAGAGTGCAAATGAGAGGTTGTTTTTATTGCGATTTCTATTGATGGCAACTGTAAAGGATAATAGGGTAGTTGTGGTACTATGTGATGGCCTAAAGCCATGCTGGCAGTTTGCTATTATGTTATGTTGAGATGAATGGTTTAATAGTTGTTGGTGAATGCATTTTTCCATAATTTTTGCTAAGGGTGATAAAAGAGCTATTAGCCGGTAGTTAGAGTAATCATTTGAGTTACCACCTTTGTGTAGGGGGATAATATGGGAGATTTTCCAGATGTCTGGAATGGTTCCCTCCTTAATGGTTCTATTTATGAGGATGGGTATAGGGTAGGCAATTACTTTGGCTGCTTTTTGCAGGTATTCAGACAGTGGTTGGTCAGCAGAAGGAGTACAAGGCTTAAGTTTTTGGATGAATTTGTAGATGAGAGTGGTAGAGATGGGTTGCAGATGGAATGTTGGTAGAGTGCCAGGTATGGTGGTGGGAAGGCTTGAGTTGTCTGGGATTAGTTGACTGGCTAGTGATTGTATGGTCTCTGTGAAGAAAGTATTGAAGGCATTGGCAGTTTGATGGGGGTATTTGGATTGGCCTCAAGTGGGGTAGGTGTATGAGAGTGCCCTGGGAAAAGGAGTTTATTGATACTAGACCAGAACTTCCGGGGATTGTTTTGGTGAGTTTGCTGTAGTTTACAGTAGTAGTTCTTTTTTGTCTGTAAGTATTGCCTTTTTTGTACTATTTCTCAACTGCCTATAATTTTGTTCATCAGAGATATTTTTGGTAGCTCTCCACTTAGCCCAAGACTTGTTTCTAAGCAAATTTTTCTGTCTGGTTTCTTTAGAAAGCCAGGGGGCTGGTTTGGACTTCATTTTGATAGACCGTTTAGGTGCGTGCTTATCAAGGATAGATAAGAATTTAGAGTTAAGATACTTAACAGCCTCTTCAAGTGGTAGAGTTTTTAAAGGGTTCCAGTCATTTGGAATAATTCTTTGTTAAAGTGTTTGTTGGTATGTGCAATCCGATATGTGGGGGGGTTTGAAATATTTTTTTGCCTTGTGATGTAGGTCAAAGTATGATCACTTACATTTTTTGTTTGGTTTATTGATTCTGGTTGCGGAGGTGATAGTTTGACTAAAGTCATGAAGGTTGATATGGGAGGTAGGATTATCAGCGTTGACACCTTTCCAGTCAGTATTAAAATCACCTAGTATTATTGTTTCTTGGAGATAAGTTGAGGATACCCAGCTTAGAATATCCTATATTGTACTGATATTATTACCGGGAGGTAGATAGATACAGATGATATATAAAGATTTGTTTGGGTTGATTTGAAATCTGGTGATAAGGACTTCTGCCTTACTATCCTGAGGTGGGCTGTACGGTAAAGTGAAGATCTGAAGTCCATCTTTGAATAGAACTGCTACTCCCCCACCCTTACATTTTATGTGGTCTTGTCTCAATATATTATATCCTTGGGGAATGATTTCATTGTCTTTAGTCCCTGGTTTTAACCAAGTTTCTGTCAGACAGAAGGTGTCAAAGGAGTGAATATCTAGAAGGGAAAGGAGATGGGCTACTTTGTTATTAATACTGTGGATATTCAGATGTCCTATTAGGAAAGAGTTAGGGAGTTTAGGGTATGTTACTAGGGTAGCAGGATTGGTAGGGCCAGGGTTAGGGTGGATGTCACTGTCTTTTAAGGAGGGATTATTTAGTTTTATTGCAGGGTTATATATAAAGTTAGTTTGATATTTCACTTTCTTTACTGCGAGTTTATTGTATTTAATGTGGGAGAGTCTATGGTATTTAGGTAGTAGATAGCTAGGAATTGAAGTGATATTAGTCTGACTATTACAGAGTATAGGAGTATGTATTGCTGTTTGTTTTATAGAGTAGTTAAAATGGTAATAGTATAGTTTTTCAAAGGAGGTGAGGAGGTAGGCAGAGGTGAGGACAGTTGAAAGTATAGCTATGAGTATTAACTTGGTTATATTAGTTTTTACTACTATACGCATCTTGTTGAGGTTATATATAAGAAGTTTATGGAGTTGGGTCTGAAATTAAGAAAAAAAGTAGGTATTGGATAAGGAAAGAGTAGAGAGGAGGGAACTAATACTTAGATAAAAGAAAAGGGATATGGTAAATTACTCTGAGTGGCTTATTGCAAATGATAGATAAAAAGTATGGGTGTGGCTAATTTTGTGTAAAGATTGGTATATGGGATTGGTTGGATGGGAGAGAGGGTGTGGCTATGGAAGTATAAGTTTAGGTTCCCTGGGATGGGTGGGAATTGAGGGTAGGGTAAGGGAGCGGAGTGAGCCCGCAGGGTGAATGGAGCGGGTAGAGCTACTTCTTGGTTGCCTATCAAGAGACTATCAGCTTTGAATTATTTTGCTGCAGGTATTTGTTAAGGTTAGTGGCACTATCTGGCCAGTATTTTTATAAGAAATGCAAGGTGGGTCCTCTTCTCATTCTAGTTTTCAGAGGGAAAAAGGTACTTATTTGTAGGCAGTTTCCTGTACACAGAACTGTGCTGAAAGCTGCAAAATGTATTAGATTAGCTTAACTAGCTGTAAGCCTCTTTGCCATTATATCAGAAGGGAGTTGCTTCTGGTCACCTTTTTGGGGAGTTACTTATGTATTCTCCTCAGACTAGCTTCGCTGGGAATTTGGTTCTAACAGCTGAGATTGATGAAACCAAAGGAGAGTGTACATCCTAGGTTCAGCTGAGTTATGTTAGCCTGACTAGCTGTATGTCTTCCCACCTTCTTGCCACCTTTATTTGTTTTGGGGAGATGCTAAATTATTCAATTCAGACTAGGATCGCTGAAATTAGTTTTAACAGCTGAGATTTGAGGGACCATAGGAGCTTATATGTTAAAGGCTCTGCTGCCATCTAGTGGTCATAATAGGGAACTACACTGATTCGCCCTAGTTAGGAATTAAGGATGGATATAAATAAGAAAAAAATGAGGTAAAACAGCCTTGGGGAAATACCGCGAGTGTGCTGGCCATAGCAATGGGTTTAAAAAAGACATTCACTGAGAAATACACCAAAATCACTTAATTGTAGGCTATCACACTGTGAGCTTGCAGGAAGCATGTCTTATTAGTCCAAGTATGGGCTGCAGATTGGGTTTTCCTTGGGTGCAGTTATTGGTCCCTTAAGTTTCTAGATATCAGGAGGGGGGACAGCCTGAGGTCACAGCACAAGGCTTTTAGGCTGGAAGAGAGACAAAGAGAAAAAAAAAACAGTATAAAGGCTGCTTAATTAAAATGTTCACTAGACTGGGAGAGAAAGTTGGTGGGATGGGGTGCAAGTAAGTGGCTGTGTGAAGTGTGAGAAGCAGTGCAAAAAAAATCACAGGTTCATAATTGTTAAACTCAAGAAACCCCAACTGTTTGCTTCATACAGTATGATATGCCTTCAATAAGCCCGTATATAGGTGTCCACTAACAGAAAAATAGTCACCTTACAATATTTCTACTACAAAACATTTAAAAAACATGTTATAGGTTGAGAACTAGGACAGTGTAAACCACCTTCCAAAATTCTTGCTTGATAACTACTTTAAGAGACAATTTTTTTTTTCATAAAGACAGAGTTTCTCTTTGAACCAATGCTTCTTTTTTTTACCAAAGGTAGCCTCAGAGAATGTGTTTAATCAAGTCATTAACTTCCCTATATATTTTTTTTCCAAAATTCTTTAACAAGGGGGAATATATGCTTCATTTATTGGATGTACATAGCCCAGACTCTACCTCTATAGAACTAAAGTTTTCAGAAACTCAGTTGTTCATTTTATTCTCAAAGGCAAAGTTGTGTCACTCTGTGTCCAAACTATCCTTAGCTAGATGGCTCGTCAGTTGTATTTCTCATATCTACAAGGAAAAGGGTTGACCTTACCAAGACCTCCAAAGGATCATTCTCCAAGGTCTGTTTCCACTTCTTCTGCTTTCTTAGCAGCAACTTCAGTAGATGATATTTGAGGGGCTGACACTTGTTCTAATGCTCATACCTTTCTGGTTCATTATAAGTTGGATATTTTTTCAAGGGAAAAGGCAGCATTTAGTTCTACCATCCTCTGTAATATCCTTCCATGAAGACCACCCTAGGGTTCAGCAGCTGGGAACTCTGTCCCATCAGTTGAGGAACTGATGAAAAAAACACTGTTGGCCAGCAGATTCGTGAATCAGTAAAAATAATACTATTACTCAAATAATTGCTGATTATACATTTCTTTAATAATCAGACCAGTTTCAGCAAAAAAATATATATGCCTTCATCAGTGATACACAGCAAAAACACAAAACATTGCTCAATGAATATTTATGAGAATGCTTAACCAATGAGAATGAAAAGCCCTGAATAATTAATAATAGTTTGTTCCCACAGCAAAAACAGGAGAAAAACTTAAATGAACAAATAAATAATAAACACATATGTGTCAGTGTAGCCATGAATTCACAAACAACTATAACTTATTAAATATGTAGCATAAAAATAGTAATATATATCTGCCAAATCATGAATATAAATCCACATAGTCCATAAATATGTGTGCACCATTATGGAATGATCAACAAATGAAACGCATCAATTCCACCAATATAGAATATGAGAAAGCTAGTCTGGATCTGTTCCAGAGATTTGCCAACAGAGGCTATAAACAACTTGACTTAGTTAAGGCTTAGGATTGGTCAAACAGTATGAACAGGGACACATTATTGCAATATCAGACACAGCATAGAGACCCAACTGTATCCTCCATAATATTTGTTACTACTTATGGTAGAAATCACAATGCAATCAGGAGTATTATTAATAAACATTGGAATATTCTATTGGCCAATGATCAGTTAAGACAAACATTTGGGTCTCAGTGTCAATTTAGTTACAGAAGAGGCAAAACCTTGGGCTCTTTGTTCAGTCACTTTAAACATAAAGAAAGTGGTGGGGCAATATACCAACAACTTACTTTGTCTGGAGATAAACTGCTGGGAACCTTTCCGTGTGGACACTGTGGGTCTTGTAAACAAATTTGCAAATCCAAACAATTTTCCAGTCAAAACACCAGCAAGGTATATGAGTGTAAGATATTCGGTAACTGCAGCAGCAGTTGGGTGGTATATATGGCCACTTGCCATTGTTCTGCCTTCTATGTGGGTCAAACATTGAGACCATTGAGAACACGTATTAATGAACATAGAAGTGACATTAAGAATAAGAAAGACCACAATGCTCTTTCCCGTCATACTTTGAAGCATCCACAGGCTCAGTACACATTTATGATTATTGATAGAATCACACAAGATCAGAATAATCCACAAGGTTGGCACAGCATTCTAAATCACAAAGAAAGGTATTGGATCACCACATTGGGAGCACTTTTCCCCCCAGGTTTGAATGATCATTTATAACCTATATCAATTGTTGTCATATTATATGTTATTATAACCTATTTTTTCACAGTTGTGTATTCCAGGTTCCAGTGGATACCTTATTAGATGTCGTGATAATATGAATGCTCACCAATAACCACAAATTTATTGAGAATATTATTGTTACCAAATTATTACTTATATATTGTGTTTTCTATCTTCTCATATATATTTTTACCTATCATTTATATATTGTTTGTTGACCATTCCATAATGGTGCACATATATTTATGGCCTATGTGGATTTATATTCATGATTTGGTAGATATATATTACTATTTTTATGCTACATATTTAATAAGTTATAGTTGTTTGTAAATTCATGGCTACACTGACACATATGTGTTTATTATTTATTTGTTCATTTAAGATTTTCTCCTGTTTTTGCTGTGGGAATAAACTATTATTAATTATTCAGGGCTTTTCATTCTCAATGGTTAGGCATTCTCATAAATATTCATTGAGCAATGTTTTGTGTTTTTGCTTTGTATCACTGATGAAGGCATATATATATTTTTGCCGAAACCGGTCTGATTATTAAAGACATGTATAATCAGCAATTATTTGAGTAATAGTATTATTTTTACCGATTCACGAATCTGCTGGCCAACAGTGTTTTTTTGGTTTGTTCCGGCCGTGTAGTACCTACGTGCATAGCACAGTGTTTGATTGAACTGATGAAAAAGACATCATCAGATACAAAAGTCTTGTTGTTTGGTTAACTAATGTATTTCACTAATTGTATCCTTATTTAAGGGGTGTTTTAACTGGTACATTTAGATCCTTGTGATGGCCTTTGCCAAAGTACCAGGAATATGTAATATGTTTCACTTCTATGTCATATTTTTTTCTTGGAATACCTGCTTTTCTGGTTGTGAAATATCGGTTTACATTTGTCAATCATACAAAGTAAAATTTGCAGTGTCTTCATATTGAGAAGTATATTTCTTACAAAAAGTAATAGCCAATTATAACTGAGTTAATGATGCGTAAATGTAGTCTTTACAACCATCCTTGCCATTCAATACAGAATCTGCAGAGGATAGGCAAAGTACAATTAAGATATTTAAGACATTTAGATCAAAACAAGTGAGATGAGAATTAAATTCATACACAATGCCTACTTATTTTATAATTAAAATTTTATATTTTTGGACCCAGTTAACTGTGAATCTGCACTCCCATTTGAATGTTACAGATTCTCTTACCCCAAAGACAGAAACTGTGATATTACCGTCTCCCACTATATTGCTGTCAGTGTTGCAGGTGTGATGGTTCTGAACATTTTAGGTTTCAGACGTGTCAATAAGAAATGTTTCTTTAAATCTATGCATATTCTTTTATTTTGTTTTATACAACTGCAGTTATTGTAAGTAACAAGAACTAACAAGCACACATCAGACATGAGCCAGGAATCAGAATCCAAGAGATATTTTAAATTTGAAAGGTAATTTACCAGCAGCTTGTAGACTGAGGTAACAAGAGATGAACTAAGGCAAAAAGGAGAATGACAGATTTACTTGTTGATAAGGTAAACACTATTTCAACATGAATGTTTAAACTAAAAAAGCTGCTGGTAATGTGACAATAAGAAAAACTAAGTAAAACAATAATGTCCTTTGTTATTTTAAAGTCTTAAAATGTTACTGCTATGATCTGAAGCTGGTAAGATTGCATAGAAAAGTATTGACCTATGTTTGTTTTTTTCCCCTCTCCCTGTCTCAGTTTTGCGGGGAGATGAAAATGAAACAAAAACTGAAGCTCAGATCAGGTTACTGCATAATGGAAACTGTAACATGATTAGACTTCTAAATGTGAGATGAAGGAATAAAAAAAGTGTTGTCCAGAATTCACTAAAATTTCATATGTCAGTAATGCATCAAGTCTTATTATTCCTATGTCAGAAGTATCTGTAATGGATAGTTTTGACTGATGTCATTATAGCTATTAAAGGTAAATCAAGAAAGCAGATATTATTAGTTATTCTTGTACCAGCCTTATAGTATAATTTATTTTCCTTTAGAAAAATATGTATAACTTGGCTTTGAACACTTGGTGTCTGTTTCTTCTCTCTCTCTCTTTTTGTGACTATTGGTTTGAGGAAAGATGCAAAAACAACATACTAGGTCAGATTCATTAATGCCTACACTAAGTGTACACAATTCTGAGTGAATAGACACCGCAAGAGAAACTCCCATCATCTTCCTTCTAATTTTAGTTTTCCTACTCATTTTCATGCAACCCTAAATATCTAGAGGGATTTGTAAAGGTTACCACAATGCATAAACTATATCTACACTTACTGTAATCTTCCTGAGTGAGTGAATACACAGAACAAAAATGTGGTAGAGATGTTCTTGAATACAGATCATGTACACTTTGTGTAGGCATTCATGAAGCCAACCCTCTGTGTTTTACTTCTGCCATTTTCAGTGCTAAACCTCTAGGGTGCTGGGGATGAATTACTAGGCTATCTGCCCTAGGGCATTATTATGAAATAGCCAGCACTGTTCCTCTGGTACTGCACCTTGTTTTTTTTTTTTCTCCCACTTGATAGGAATGTAGAATACTATATCTTTTAATTAATTTGCTGTGCCTCTGTCCTTTATGTGACATATATTGTTGCACCTGTCAGAATAAAAGTCTGCATCCACTGTAGTTCTGCTAAGAATTTTTTGTTCTGACAGTGGAGGTAGATGTCAACAATGTCCAAATCAAATCTTATTGTCTTCAGTAACAGTGCTGATAGGAAATAGACTGAATTATAATGTTCGTAGTTTCTGCATGTCACTATACTTAGAATTATTTATTTTCTCCTGAATAACGTGGTTAACATTCTGGCACACTGGATATTTGACCTGACTTCTGCACTCGCTCTTGAGTGTCTGTATAATTCTGAGGACTGCATTGCAATGATTTCCTTGTATCAGTCCAAATGAACAGATCACCTCTGTGCCTGAAGTATCTCATGTACACTTTGTTAGCACATTTTATTCTTAACAGTATTCTTGACTGAAGGTTACTGAAACATTCCTTTCTGTTGTATCTACATGTAAAATGTAATATGAAGATGTATCTCTGCTTTAATATGGTTGCATTTCTAGGCCTTTACCTGTGTGATCCTTTTAAAGTTGAGGAAGATTTGAGGTCTAAATTCCAACTGAATGTTCAGCAATATGTCAAGTCCTGGTGTTGGGTCAAAATATGAACAGTGGATGTTGCTAACATAAATCATTGGTCTGATAAGTGAAGAGTACAGGGGTACAATGACCTCTCCTGATCTGGATG
Organism: Protopterus annectens; assembly: GCF_019279795.1. Lineage (NCBI taxonomy): Eukaryota > Metazoa > Chordata > Ceratodontiformes > Protopteridae > Protopterus > Protopterus annectens. Next base: position 1,450,960,082 of record NC_056741.1, read on the forward strand.
TGAATCCCTTCATGATCAGGTGGGCAATGTAGAAGGTCTTCCTAACCACTTTGGCAATGTGAGTGTCAAAAGAGAGGTTACTGTCAACTTGGGTCCCCAGGTCCCTGATAACTTCTTCCATGTTTAATGGATTACCACCTGTGTGGTAATTAGGGGTTACCTTGTTTTTCCCAAAGGGTATGACTATACATTTTTTGGCATTTAGCTTAAGGCCAAGGCTCTGGCACCAGTTATCCATTTCTATGAGACCTCTCTGGAGGATGTCTGTGTCTGATGAAGTGTCAATCATGGTGCCCAGTTTGCAGTCATCTGCAAATTTTGTCAGCCACAATCCCCCTATGTTTGCCTGCACTTCAGAAAAATAAATGCCGAACAAGAGGGGGCCCAGGACTGAGCCCTGTGGGACACCGCTCGTGACCGGCTTAGAGTCTGACATGGCACCAGCAACTCTAACCCTGTGGGTTCTGTCCTTGAGCCAGTTTGCAACCCATCTTGTGACATATGGGTTTACATCTAAGCTGGTGAGCTTTTCTATGATGCTCGAGTGGGGTATTGTGTCGAACGCTTTTGCTAGGTCAAGGTAGGCTGTGTGAACTGCCTTACCCTCATCAATGGCCTTAGTGACTGTTTCAAAAAGTCCACCAAGTTCAAGAGGCAGGATCTGCCCTTGACAAAGCCAAATTGGGTAGGATCCAGTGTCTGTAGGTCCCCAATGTCTTCATTTATGAGTTCCATTATGATCCTCTCCATAGCTTTGCAGACAAGGCTCGTCAAGCTTATGGGGCGGTAATTTCCAGGGTCTGTAGAAGCACCGCCTTTATGGAGTGGGACCACAGTTGCCGTACGCCATTCTTTGGGTACGTATCCTGTAGTAAGGCTAAGATTAAACAGCAGCCTTATGTGTGGGTTTAGTTCCTCATTGAGTTTGTGTAGTACACAGCCGGGGACACCGTCCAGTCCCATTGATGCTGTGTTTTTTGCTTTAGAGAGAGCAGCTCTCACCTGGGCATCTGAGATGTTTGGGAGGCTAGACTCTGGTGGGATAGATATTTCTCCTTTTGGGGGAGAAATATGCACTGAACCTGTCTGCCAGTATGTTGGCAATGTCTGTGGGTTCAGTGATTTTTGTATCATTTTGGACTAATTCTGAGCATATCTGGGAGTTTCCACCCAGGTTTCTAACATAGCTAAAGAAGGCCTTATGATTGTCTTTTGTGTCTTTAGCGATTTTTCTCTCAAAGTTGGCCTTGGATGATTTTATGAGTGATCGTAGTTTTTTGCTAGTATTGATCAGAGATGCCTTCCCTTTTAGGGATTTTGCTCTGTCATGTAGTAGCTTTCTCCTCTTGTTGTAGAGTTTGTTTATGGCTGGGGTCCACCAGACCGGATGCCTGCCTTTGGTGGAAAGGGTCTTGATTTTATTAGGGATTGCTTGATCCATACATTCCTGGAGGTGCTCGTAGAAGGCATTTGTAAGGGTTTCAGCACCATGGGTTGTGGTTTCCACTGGCTCGGGGGCCTTGAAGGATACCACTCCAGTCTTAAGAAGTGTAAAGTTTGCTTTTGAGAAGTTCTTCACTGTGGTCTTTTTGCTGGGGTGGGGCGGGATGTGGATCTCCAGTGAGATTAATTTATGGTCTGATCTCACCAATGAGGGATATACTTCTGGTGTGGAGCATTTTGTCCCCATGTTTGTGATGATCAGGTCTAGTATATTTTCTCCTCTTGTGGCAATGGTGACTAGTTGTTCCATAGCATTTGAGTTTATGAACTCCAGGAACCTTTGGGCTAGGGTGTTGGGGCTTGAGTAATGTTCCCAGTCTATGTTTGGGTAGTTGAAGTCACCCAATATGATGGTGTTTGGAGAGACATTCATACTCTCCAGTGTCTTCATGAAGGCTGTGTGGGTTTCCTGAGTTTGAGAGAGTGGTCTGTAGCATGCTACAAACTGTAGGGCAGTTTTACCTATGGTTAATTGCACCTGGATGGTCTCCGATGCTTCATGCATTGCCACTAACCTGGAGGTGTGGGTATCCTTTATGAATATGGATACTCTCCCTCCTTTTGTGGTTCGGTCCAGATTTTGGGGCCGGAACGCATGATATGAGGTATAACCTGATAGTGCTGGGGTGCTCTCAGGAGCCTTGAACCAGGTTTCAGTCACAGCACAGACATCGATGTTCTCCATACTGAGGAGGGCTTCGAGGGTGTGCATCTTGAGGTTTAGACTTCTGGCATTGAGCAGTATTACCCTTAGTTTTTTTTCCATTTTTGTTTTCTAGGGCGGTAGGTTTATCATTTGAGCCTTGCCTAAAAAAGGCAGTATGGGGGTGGCAAGAGCCTTTGCCAATATCCGGAAGCCCAGGGGTGACAGGTGCAAGCCATCCCTTGTGAAGCAGCGTGGCTTGTCAAGCATGTCATCCCAGGCAGACAGATATTGGATCCCCTTGGAATGACACCAGTAATTAAGCCAATTATTAAATCTGATCATTTTGTCTCTGTATTGTGGCATCATTCTTGGTGAGGGTAGAATACTGCTCAGGGTCAGGGTCATACCAGCCTGGGCTACATAATCTGAGAGCTCCTCTATGTCTCTTTTCATGTAGTCCAGGGAGGTACGTCTCAGGTCGTTCACACCGGCATGGACAATGACTGAGTCATACTTGTACTTGCTGTGGAGTGACCTGAGTGCTTGTGTTATGTGGCGGATTCTAGCGCCCGACAGGCAGCTTACTGTGATCTTTTCCTTGTTCAGTCTGGTGAGTGGGACGTCAGTGTGTGTGACTATGGAGTCACCTATAACAAGTGTGTCTGGCATTGTGTTTGGCCTTAAGGGCTGTGACTGTTTAGCACACTGACTTTGAGAACTATGTGTTGCATGTCTTATGTCTTGAGGTGGCAGTTGCTTGGGTGTCTGCTTTGGAGGCCTCTGTAGTTTTGGTAGTTTTTTGATCAGTGCCTCTGAGTATGTCTTTGTGTGTTTATGTGTTTGTTTTGCAGTTGTGATAGTTCTATGTGCAAATGGGTTTGTGGTGTACGTGGTTTCCTTCTCCTCCTGTCTGGTCTTGCCAGTTCTAGTTTCAGTTCTAGTTTCAGTGCTAAACCTCTAGGGTGTTGGGGATGAATTCCTTAACTGAACTAATTATTATGAAATAGCACAGCACTGTTCCTCTGGTACTGCACCTGTGGGGGATAAAACACAAAGACTTGCTCTGAATTAGATATCTGGGAGTATATGAGATATTGTCATTTTTTTTGTTCTTCCTGTAAGACTTGATAGGAATGTAGAATATGGAAATGAACTGGAAATAACTGGAAGAAACTAGAATGAGACTGGAATGAATGTCTTTATCTTTTAATTACCCGGATATTTGCTAAACAGGTGCCAGTCTCTCCTTTATGTGCCATATATTGTTGTACCTGTCAGAATAAAAGTCTGCATACACTGTAGTTCTGCTAAGAATTTTTTGTTCTGTACAGTGGAGGTAGATGTCAACAATGTCCAGATCAAATCTTATTGTCTTCAGTAACAGTGCTGATAAACGGAAATAGACTGAATTATAATGTTCGTAGTTTCTGCACTCACTATACTTAGAATTATTTATTTTCTCCTGAATAACGTAGTTAACATTCTGGCACACTGGATATTTGACCTGACTTCTGCACTCGCTCTTGAGTGTCTGTATAAAACTTCTGAGGACTGCATTGCAATGATTTCCTTCGTATCAGTCCAAATGAACTGACTCACTTCTGTGCCTGAAGTATCTCTCCTAATAATACTACAATCCTATAAATTTTTATACATCTCTTTAACCATGGTTCCCAAGCCTGTTTGTACTTAATGTACTGCACACTTTGTTAGCACATTTTATTCTTAACAGTATTCTTGACTGAAGGTTACTGAAACATTCCTTTCTGTTGTATCTACATGTAAAATGTAATATGAAGATTTATCTCTGCTTTAATATGTTTGCATTTCTAGGCCTTTAAACGAAACTTAATCTTACACTACCAACATCAGTTTAATAGAAAATAAAAATCCCTGTGTGATCATACTTTTAAAGTTGAGAGGGAAGATTAAAGTGAGGTTTCTAAAATTCCCTGGGAATCTGAATGTTCAGCAAATGTCAAGTCCTGGTGTTGGGTCAAAAATATGAACAGTGGATGTTGCTAACATAAATGATTACTAATGCAGGTTACAAAACAAAACAGCTATTATTAATGTTTTTACAGCAGTCTTACTATACCTAATTAGAATTCTCTGCTGTCTTTAAAACATGGAGAGAAATTGGTTTTAAACATTCACAATCTCTAACTTTATTATTACATGTATACATGTTTGTGTATATGTCACTCTCTCATTCTCTCTCTCATGGATGTATATGTGCTTATCAAAAATGCAACATATCGAACAGCAACTGATGGAATACAACTGGTCAATCAGCAGTCTGTGAAAAAGTAGCCCCCCCTGCTAATTATATGGGTACAAGACGTTTTGACCCTGGACAGTTCAACCCTGGATGGTTCGACCCCGGGTGGTTTGGCCCGCACTGAAATGGCAAAGCAAGAAAAAATAAGCCACTGATATTTTGACATAAAGAAGAAAACATGCTATATACTGCTCATGCATCCACATAGTTACTGAGAAAATGTCAAAGATTACCTCAAAAAAAAAGGAAAAACAAGAAAAAACGTCATGAGGATTTATAACTGTTTAAAACATTTGCATTTGAAATACATGTAATATCATTAATGTTAATTTAAAATAATATTAATGTTTGCAATGTTAAATAGTATTGATTTTAAAGTTAAGTTAAAAAACTGTTATTAAATTAATTATATTTGCAAATTAAATAAAATATGAAACTATGAAACATTTACATATCAAAAAGTTAAAAATAATATATTAAATTCCAGTACAAAAAATCACGATTGATATGTTAAGCAATTAAATGCATTTATAAAATTTAAAAAACTTTTTTATATAATTGGAGTCAAATCATCTGGGGTCAAATCATCTGGGGTCAAACTGTCCACTAGCTACTCCTATAGACAATAAATGTAAATTTAAACATGAAAGTATATACAATTGCATTGGGGTCAAATCGCGCAGGGTCAAATTGTCCGGGGTCGAATAGTCCTGCTTCCATCAAGGAACTCTTGAATGAGGAAGGAAGCACTGGTATACATGGGCTTAATACATTTTATCTTCTCAGTTTTACTTTCTTATAACTTCACATATGGAACTGAAAAATTAGAAACTTGCTTTTCCTAGCAGAAGTGGAAATACAGTAATAAATTTACTACATGATTAAGAGAGGTAGAGTACCATATCAGTCAACATGATTGTCATTCATTCAAACTGTCATTGATGAACTTCCTTCAGTGTAACAATAAAAAGCAATCAATCTGCTGAGATGTTGGCTGCAGACCTGTTTATAGCTGCAGTTTCAATGCATTCATTACTCTCCATATCCCTGCAAAAAATCTTACTGAGATTATGTTTTATTTCTACAAAACAAATATTGACCAGTTGAGATCTACTTATGCAGGCATAGGCCAAAGCAAAAACTAAAATATTTTTTTTATTATTTATTTATTTATTTTACATTTGTTGACTGGGATAGTCTGACTGGATACATGTCCATTTTCAGCGGAGGCCCGGTGAGAAAAGCTCCAAGGTACCGACAGAAGAAACATTACATAATACATGACAAACACAGTTTACAGTCTCTGTTCAGACAAGCAAGTTATACAGTCTTTCAAAATTAAGATTTCATAAGGTAAAAGACCTAAAAATACGATGCAGCAGAGTTGAAAATGAATAATATAAGCACACAATCATAGGGAGAGAGCTAGTCAGGCTTGGTGCAAGAACATAGCCAGTGTGATTTAAAATACTGTTTGAGACTATTCTTGACTTGACTTAGGGTCGGTTCTAGAGTACTGCCAGCAGGAAGTGAGTTCCAAGTTTTACCAACAGAGTTGGCAAACAGAGAGTCACCGGCTGAATTGTTGATTTTGACAGTTTGAACTAGAAGTCTATTACAGGATCGGAGTGGTCTGAGGTTACTGTAAGGGTTGATATGTTTTTAAGTGCTTGTGTATTTTCAGGTTGGTTAAGTACTTTATATGCCACTATAAGCTGGTTGTACTGAATTAGGCTGGACAGTTCTAGCCACCCAAGATAAGTTAGGTTATTACAGTGGTGTGTCCTGTAGAGCATGCCAATGGCAAATCTGGCAATGTGATTATAGCAGCTAGAGAGTTTATTGAGATCAGTTTTGCTTAGGTTGGTAGGTGAAGGGGAAGCATAAAGAAGAGTTGAAAGTAGATGAGTGTGCGATGGCAGTTCTAGCAGGTGGGGTTAGGAAAGTTTTAATCTTATATAGTGAGCCAAGTTTTTTATTGATGGTTTTGATAATTTGATTAACGTGCATATCAAATTTAAGGTTGTTGTCTACAATAACACCTAGGGGTTTCGTATAGGCATCTGGGGAGATTATGGTGCCATTATTAGATTTTATGGAAAAAGATAATGCAGAGGATCTATGAGTAGGGGAGAAAAGTACCAGCTTAGTTTTGTTGGGGTTTAAGATCAGACGATGATCAGAAAGCCAATTTTCAACTATGTTAAAAGTATTCTGGGATAATGTCCACAGATCTGACTGGGAGGTAGCAGAACAAATCAAAGTGGAGTCGTCCACATATTGAATGCAGTTTGCATCTGGGATGATGGTATAGAGGTCATTAATAAAAATGGAAAACAGAAGAGGTCCTAGTATAGAACCCAGGGGACTCCCAGGGTGTTAGGTAGAAGGTTGGATAGTTTGTTCTGCCATCGGATAGCTTATTGTCTACCACTCAGATAAGATTGGAACCATTGGAGGGCTTGACTATCTAAGCAAATTGATTTCAGAGTGTGGATTAGTAGTTGGTGGTCAACCATATTGAAAGCCTTGGAGAGATCTAAAAAGAGGGCTGAGGATAATTTGTTATTGTTTCGGTCATGGTTTATGGCATTATAGAAGGCTAGGAGGGCTGAGGTGGTGCTATGATGAGGCCTGAAGCCATGCTGAGAGTTAGCCAAGAGATTGTTCTGGATCAGATATTGCAGCAGTTGTCTATGGATGCACTTTTCCATAATTTTAGCCAGTGGTGACAATATAGCTATGGGTCTGAAATTCGACAGGTCAGTGGACCTGCCACATTTATGGAGCAGAATAACATGAAATATTTTCCAGATGGAGGGGATGGTAGCTTCTGCTATGGTTTGATTGATTAGAATGGAGATGGGGTATGCTATGGTATCTGCAGCTTTTTGCAGATGCTCAGCAGGGAGAAGATTAGCAGATAGGGTAGTAGGTTTTAATTTTTTGATTAGGGCTCAAATAAATGAGGAAAACGGTTGAAAGCTAAAGGAGAGTTGGGTACTGGGAATAGCTGCCTTTGAGCTAGGGCAACTTGGAGGTAGCTGGCTAGCTAGGAACTGGATAGTCTCAGTGAAGAAGCTATTGAAGGTGTTAGTGATATCCTCTGGGGGTTTATTAACAGAGGCTGCGGGGGTTGAAGTGGTGGTTTGTCCCGGGTGCAGTAGTTTATTTATACCTTCCCAAAACTTTTGAGGGTTGTTTTGATTTGTATGATCTAGATGGCAACAGTAGTTTTTTTTTAATCTAGTAAAATGGATTTTTTGTCTCTTTCCTTAGCTGTCGATATCTAATTTGATCTAGGTTTTTTTTTGTGGTGCACCATATGGCCCATGCTTTGTTTCTGAGTGTGATTTTTGATTTGGTGTCTTTAGAAAGCTGCGGTGCAACTTTTGTTTTAGTTTTAATGGAGCGAGCAGGAGAGTGAGAATTAAGAATAGAAAGGAATTTGTTATTAAAGTGAACAACAGCTTATTACAGGGGCAAGTGTTTTAGGACTGACCAACTGCATGATTTGAGTTCATCTTAGAATTTGGTAGGGTTAAAGTTCTTTTTTCTCACTGTTCTGAGGGTGGTCTGGTGGGGGTTAACGACTTTATGTTTAATTATATAGGTAGGAAAGTGATCACTTAGGTCATCAGAGAGGGTCCCTGACATATACAGTTGGGGATGACTCTTGATGAGTATCCAATCTAGTATACTTTCTTTATGATTAGGGCTGCCTATCCTGGTAAGGGTGGATATCATCTGTGTAAACTCATATAGGTTTACATAGATGGTTGGAGATTCCAAGGAACAGGTGTTCCAGTCTATATTAAAGTCTCCAAGTACTATGGTTTCTTGAGGGTAGGAACTAGATGACCAGTGGAGGATATCTTCTAGGGTAGTTGCATTATTCCCTGAGGGAATATGCATACAGACAATATTTATACATTTGTTTTTATTAATTTGCAGTTTTTTAGACAGAATTTCTGTGTTATTAACTTGGGGGGGTTGTATGGGGTCCATAGTGACATTTAGTGTAGATTTATAGAGTACAGCTTCCCCGCATCCCTTCCTGGTAGTGCGGTCTAGCCTAAGTAGGTTATTCCCAGGTGGTAATACCTCATTATCTAAAGTTGATGGTTTTCAACACGTTTCGATTAGACATAGTATATCAGGAGAGTGAACAGCTAAGAGGGCATGCAGGTTATGTACCTTATTGTTTTTGCTTCTAATGTTTAGGTGACAAGTCAGGAGGGAGTTAGGGAGCCTATTTATTGATAGCATTTTGGTTGGGTTACTAGTACAGGAGTTAGATTTATCAAGAGTGGATGGGCCAGGGTTTGGGTGGATGCCCCCATCCATTGTGAGGTTATAATGTAAGCTTATTATAAGCTTCAAGAATTTATTTATTAGTTTTTGGTAGTGTTTGGATTTAGAGCTGATATATCTGTAACTTATAGATTGATAGTTTATACAGGTTAATGAGTTGGCTATAGGACAATTTAATAGGTAGTCTCTCATATTTGATACTATTGGGATGGTGGTTTGGCATTTTGGGTAATGAAATCCTAGGTAATACTGATTTTCATAAAAGGTGAGGTGATATGGAATAAACATAAGGGGTAGCAGAGAAAATAGTAACATTGTATTGAGTGGGGACTTTATAGTGGCAGTGACTATATATTTTTTATTGTGTTATCACCAGGATAAATAAAGATGATAAGGAAAGGTAGTGGGAGGTAAGGGGCAGTGATTTCAATGAACTAGGTAATGTTGATTGGTTCTGTTAGTAGGGCGTGTGGTTTTATTGCTATAAGTTTAGCACCACTAGCGGAAGGTGGGAATTGGGGCAAGGAGGGGGAGCGGAGCGGGGCTTAGCCAGACCACAAGGTTCTTAGAGCCTGTGAATGTACGTAAGTAGAATAGGGATTTAAAGTAAACTTTTTCTTTTAGGTTTTTTTTTGTTTCTTACTGTGTTCCTTTAGCATTTTAGGGGTTAGAAACACTATCTTTCAAAGCTTACAGTCTATATTTATAGCGTGGTTCTCCCAATTTTTGGTGATATAGAAGGGAATGCTTGTTTGTAGCTACCAGGAACCCCGTAGTGAAAGCTACTGTGAGTTAGCCAATATTTTAGTGGTTTTGGGGAATTAGATTTAATTTTAGGGACTACCTAAAAGTGCTGTAGACCCAGATCAGCATAAAATGTGATACAAACAAAGAGAATTTAAAGATATTAACCTTAGCAAGTTTAATATTGTCGAGGGACAGTTCAAAAACATTTTCTTTTGAGGTTTCAGCAAGGTGACGTCCTTCTAGTTTTACAAGCCTTTCAGGATAGCAGTTAGAAGGGGATAGCACCTGATAGGGATGAGATGAATTAGAGAGAACATAAGTCACCAGGCTACAACATAATTCAAGAATCATTATTTTACATGCACCAGGGCAGCAGATATCACCAATAGTTATTAAAATATGTCTGATTTAGCAAGGTGAGATTTTAAGATTGGGAAAGAAACTGTTAATAAAATGTTTACTCTAAACAATCTGAACAGAAGTGCAGAGATATGTATTATTTAAGCCATGAAGAGGGGACAAGAACATATTAATTAGACAATGTTGGTCAGTTGTAGATCAATAATAGATGAGGTAGAGATTCTGATCTGACATTTACTATATATGTGATGTATGATTATACATTATCTACATTTTTTTTTCTCAAAAATACATTTCTGCAACATACATTATCTAATACTTCTCATTAAATGTATATATCATGTTATTTAGTTACAGCTCTGGCAAACCAAATAGCAATACATGTTGTAAACAAGACTGGAGAATGTGCCATACTGCCATGCAAATACAACAAACCAAAGACTGACTCCCACCATGGACTGGATATAGAATGGGAGTTCAAAGGCAAGGTGGTAAGTAATAAAACAAAAGTCAAGTGAGTGACTGTCTCTTTATGTTTAGTATGTCCACTGGTGATGAATTTATCATTCTTTTCCAGAGTATTTGTGATTTCTTACACAGAGGCAGGTTTTATAGGTAGTGCCATCAAAGTCAGCTTCATTATCCTAGCAGCATAAAACTGAAGGGATGTGTCACCTATATGGATTGGGAAAATGTTTCATTTGCCAAAATTAAATATGCTACATTTTAAAACATTTAGTTTAAGCCCATTGTCCCTGCATGAGTTGTTAACATGCCTCCGGATTCTGCATGCCTTGCACGGCGTGCAGGATTAGTGCAGGAGCTCTAGCAGGCAATATGTCTACTGTGCGATTCAGGAACAGCTTACAGGGGTGTGCACGAGTGCTTCTGCACTAGTCCTGCACAGATTAAGCCCCTGTATGCAAATCACCCTATTTGCAGGAGAAATCCATGCAAATTAGGTGAATTTGCGATCCAGGAAGTTTGCAACCAGCCATGCAGGACTAGTGCAATCTGCAGAAATGTACTCGGTTAGTAACCGAGTACATTTCTGCAAAATCCAAAACGGAGTTGTGACAGCTCCAAATAAAGGCTACATATCAGTTAGGAAGCATGCCAATGGCCAAGTATAAGGCCATTGGCATTGCAAACAGCCAAAAAAATAAACTTATATATTTTTTAGCCGATCTCGGCTGTTTAAGCATAGGGTAGCGGCGTACAAACGGGATCGGGGGGAGGGGAAATAAAATAAACTTAAAATAAGCATTCAAATTAAAATCACTATTCTGCCATGAAAATCAATGGCAGGCAGAAGACAACATGGCAAGTGAGCAGTGGTTGCTAAGGGGGGAGGCTCAGTGTGAGATATGTAACTATGCATTAGCAGGCAATCCTATGCAAATGAGGAGAAAGATAGTGAATCCCAGTTTTCCCCAGCATGCTAGTCAGGTCCCAACATTGTAAGAGTAGGAATAGCTTGGTGCAAGCCTAGGAGTTAGCTGACATCATGGGGGGAGTGTCAGGTATACTGTAAGTGGATTGGAGCCCTGTGGCTCAGGTTTGCTCCTAGCTAAGCACAGCTAAGCAAGGGGGTGTGTCTGACTCTGCCTAGCACTCTTTACATTGCCTAAGCGGGTGTGCATGCCACACACTGGGTTTTAAATGTTTAGAAAAAAAGTTAAACCAGGAAATAGCTCTGTGGGTTTTAAATGTTTAAGAAAAAAGTTAAACCAGGAAATAGCAGCTTTGTGCACATTTGAGTACTCTGTTTGTTCAGCACGCCCCTGGACTTAAACAGGAAGGCATTGGGAAGGGAAAACAGCAGTAGGAAGGTAATCTAGGAGAACTAGCATAGCTGGCAGGTGAAATGTATCAGAATCAGCTAATTACACAGGCAGCAGACCAGCCCAGCCCAGAACACTACTATAAACTATGCAAACACCTTCCCCTCTGTTTTTTCCCTCACTCTACACCACCAGTGTAAACAAGTGGGGAACTTTTATCACTCAAAACAACAAAATGATAGGGGCTGCAATAGCTATCATACAAAAACTTGTGAAAGAGGCTGAGGGTGGTGAGGATGTGAATGCTGTCAACCAACCCACAATGAGGAGATGGAGAAGAGTGTACAGACCCAGGGTAATCTGCCAGGGGCTACATGAGCTGGAAATAGTGGAGCACTATAAGGTGGACAGGGACCTCCTACAGCAAATTGCTGAGCTGTGCCAGCCGCACCTGACACACAGAACTAACAGAGGGGAACCCATCCCAGTAGATACCAAGATATGGTTAGGCCTAAGAATACTAGCTACAGGTACCTTTCAAAGGCCAACTGGGGATATTATGGGGATATCACAGGTATCACATCCAGGGTAATCCACCAGTTCCTGGATGCCATGTCAGCACATGTTGGTGAGCATGTATATTTCTCCAACACCTGTGAGGCATTGGCCAGCAATATGCAACTGTTCCACCAAATAGCAGAATACCCTGAGGTAGTGGGTGCTATAGACTGCATGCACATATGCATCAAAGCACCACCCAGTGAGCGGGGTAGGGTTTACATCAACCGCAAGGGCTTCCCCTCTATCAACTGCCACGTCATGTGCGATGCCCAGGACATAATAATGAATGTGTGTGCTGGCTACCCTGGAAGCTATCACGATTCCCACATCTGGCATCTGATGCAGCTGTACCAGAGATTTGCCAATGGGGACATCCCTCACGGTCACCTAGTGGGGGATGCTAGATATGCACTGGAGTCATGGCTGATGACACCCGTCAGAAATGCACACGCACCCAAACAAGAACTCCATAATGAGGCGCATGCACAGACCAGAGTTATAGTAGAGCATGTGTTTGGAATGCTCAAGTCATAGTTCCGGTGCCTGGACGCATCCAGTGGACCCTTGCAGTATTCACCAGCTACATGTACCCAAATTGTCCTCGTATGTTCCATGCTGCACAATATGATCCTGCAGAAACAGCTACAGCAGGAACAACATGGGGCAAGGGCCACACAGCCCCCACCATTGCCAAGGCCTGCACAGGCAGAGAGTGACTCGGAGGAGGAACAACCTGAGCCTGCTCCAGTAGGCAGGAGGAGGCGTGCCCAGTATGCCCTGGCTTTGGCAAAGAGACAATGCATATCTCATACACTGACACAGGAGGGACCCAGGGAATAACACCTCTTTCTGACTCTCACATACAGTAAAAGGGATGCCAAACATTACTAATTAAAAGAATGAAGCACTTGGAGCTTCCAATACTATGAACTACGACTTTATTAAACAGAAACAACAGCAAATAAATGCTTAACTTGTTCACAATGTTTTCCGTCAACCATGTAACTTCTTCAGCAAAAACACAGCATACCACACTCCCCCTTTTTTATACAAATTTTTACCAAAGTGAATCCAATCACATTAACCATTCACTTAATTACTAATGAAGGCAATCACAAAAGAAGCTATTTTGCTTAAAGAAACTTATGTACAGAAACCATTTACACAAGGGAATAACAGAAATATGTCTTTGATCTACTTTAAAATATATATTAATATGAAGTCATATCAATAAATATATACTATTACAATAAAATGTCCTATAAATATATAAAAATACAAAGTTATCTAATAAATATAAGAATAAATATAGATGTAAGCATATATATATATATATATATATATATATATATATATATATATATATAGATATATATATATATATATATATATATATATATATATATATATATATATATGCTTTCACCTGTACACAACACAGGCTTCATCAGAACTGACTTACATTTTGATTTAGCTCAATTTAAATTACTTTTTTGGTGCCAAACAGAGCTCACAGATTTAAAGACACAATGTAACCAAAATAATATATCTTATGTTGCTAAATTTCATAAAAGCTGATCAATTCATTCAATAAGTCTAAAACTGAAATAAAATAATAAAACCTATATAAATATTTCGCTCAGATGCATATCTAAATACTAACAAAATCAATAATATATATATTGAATATGTTAAAAAATGTTAAAAAATGTATATAAAACAGTATAATAAGCTATATGTATATATATATATATATATATATATATATATATATATATATATATATATAAACTACTGGAGCTTTTTAAAAATATATTTGGATGATTTGTGTTTTTTTTGGACTGAGGGGGAAGAAAAATGGACTGAATTTCTACAGTATATTAACAACACCACTAGTTGTCTTAAATTTATATATGATTCTAATAAAGAAATGTTGAATTATTTGGATGTGACTTTATAAAAAACATGATAGTAAAACTTTAGAGTCAAAGATTTTTAGAAAAGAAACATTTTCAAATTCATATTTATATTTTACTAGCGCCTACCCATTTAATCAAAAGAGAAATCTTGTCAAAGGTCAATATACTAGAGTATCAAGGATGACCACTGAGAACAAAGAATTTGAAAAAGAGTGTAGTAACTTAAAGCAAATGTTCTTAGAAAGAAAATATCCGGAATATTTAATAAATGAAATGAAGAAACAAGTTGTGGATGGGAGGGGTGGTAGATTTAGTCCATTAGGACAAAGGTTGGACAGTATAAATCTTGATAATAGACAAAATGAAATGGAGGTTAGGAACTACAATAGTTCATTTGTGTTGAATTTCAACTGTGAGGCAGGTCTAGTTAAACAAATAGTTAACAGAAATTGGAAAATGTTTTCAGAGTTTTCAGATTTAAACACAATTTTCCAGCAACCCATTATGTTTAGTTATAGAAAGGACAGGAACATTAAAAATATTTTAGAAAATAATTTAAGATATGGTAAAATGAATAATGGGAAAAAAGGCACATATAAATGCGGTAGATGTGCACAATGAAATATGTGATGAATAAAGAATGTCACTATCTACTGGCTAGGGATAGGTTTCTTGTAAGTAAGATACATGCCAATTGTGACACAAGTAGTATAGTTTAACTGGCTGAATGTAAAAAATATACGTCCTTTTATGTGGGGAAAACGGAGAGGGCATTAAGAAAAAGAATTTATGAGCACACTTATGAGATGTGCGGACAAGATCAAAGAAATGCCCTGTATAAACACAGTACAATATGTAAAGAAGCTCGTTTTTTGTTTTTTGTACTGGAAGTAATCCCTCTCGATATTAGAGGAGGGGATTGGGAAAACAGAATTGTAGTCAAGGAACTATACTGGCAATTAATATTGGAGGCATGTATGATACCAGGACTAAATGAACATATTTCATTGGCACTGATATTGAAATTAAGAGCCGCAAGACTATAACTAATTCTTATGATGCTCTTTTTTTAAGAATGTTTTCAATTAACTTTTTATATGATTATGTTAGTATGTGTTCCACTTCTGAGCTAGGACAAATGTTTTTTTGATATATATATATATATATATATATATATATATATATATATATATATATGTAAAATGTGTCAGCATGAAAGATCAGTTTTGGCTTATAGCTAACAATATGTTTTTTCATCACAAGAGGGCGCTTATGTATCTTGTATTTATATTATATATATATATATATATATATATATATATATATATATATATATACTTATATTTATTCTTATATTTATTAGATAACTTTGTATTTTTATATATTTATAGGACATTTTATTGTAATAATGTATATTTATTGATATGACTTCATATTAATATATATTTTAAAGTAGATCAAAGACATATTATTTCTGTTATTCCCTTGTGTAAATGGTTTCTGTACATAAGTTTCTTTAAGCAACATAGCTTCCTTTGTGTTTGCCTTCTTTAGTAATTAAGTGAATGGTTAATGTGATTGTATTCACTTGGGTAAAAATTTGTATAAAAAGGGGGAGTGTGGTATGCTGTGTTTTTGCTGAAGAAGTTACATGGTTGACGAAAGACACAGTGAACAAGTTAAGCGTTTATTTTCTGTTGTTTCTGTTTAATAAAGTCGTAGTTCATAGTATTGGAGGCTCCAAGTGCTTCATTCTTTTACTTATTGGTGAAGTTATTCCTGAGGCACTTTCTTTCTCACTTCTTTTTTGGATGCCAATCATTACACTATCTGTGCTCAACCATGTGTAAGGAGTGTACTATGAGTATCAGACATAGGCAGCCCTGCAGCACCACCCTCAATACTGGGACACCCACAAGGTAAGTGACTCACACATGTCAGTCAGGGAGGTTCACATACCCAACAACAGTCACAGCCAGCAGGACAGGTGTAGACAAATACAAATAAAGGCTGTGCTATGGCCTCTGAATGATGCATATGGGCAACCTCCCCCCAGGCCTACACAGACTGACAGACCACAGCAGGTCATGTAGTGGGACATTAGTTTTGAAGGGTAGGAAGTCAGAAACTAATATGTAGGCAAATCAAAGCTAAGATCTGTAGTACACTGGTATGCCTCTAGTCAGCATGATAGGTAAGAATACAGAATGAAATGGAGTACCTGACAAACCAGTACAGTCACAGCAAATGTGTACAAGTGACAGGTGTGCCCCCCCCATCCTACGTAGTAATGTAAAATCAGTCAGGTGTGCCCCCCCAATCCTGTGTAGAAATGTAGAAATAGTCAGGTGTGCCCCCCATCTTACGTAGAAATGTAGTAACAGTCAGGTGTGCCCCCAATCCTGTGTAGAAATGTAGAAATAGTCAGGTGTGCTCCCTCACCCTATGTAGATATGTAGTAACAGTTTTGCCACCACATCCTACATAGAAATGTAGTGACAGTCAGGTGTGCCCCCCAATCCTGTGTAGACATGTAGAAATAGTTAAGTGTGCCCCCCATCCTATGTAGAAATGTAACAGTCAATGTGAAATGATCGACAGATACCCTGCAGAAACAGTATGCTACCTGTAGGTGTACAACACAAAGGTCTGCACTGCAGTACAAACTACCTGGACTTGATCCACACATTCAATACAGACGGGCATAGTGGGCATGCTCACACAGAGAAATGAAGGCAATGTCAGTCAACAACATACTGAAAGGTCATACTAGGCATGCTCACACACTTAAACACATGAAGGCCATATCTGCAAACACCAGTGGACCAGACATATCTGGCAGTCACAGATGTTAGTGCAGACACTCCTCAGTATGCACCATTCATGCTTTGCACACACAGTGGATAGGAATACAGACATATATCTAAGGACAGCACACTATAATAAGCCAAAAGTAGACATACATACATGTGTGGAAGAGGGTGACTGTGACAAGGAGCCATCCAGGCCTGTCCCACCCAGCACACAACCAAAGGGCCACAACCACATGAGGTTCAGATGTCACACACTGCAGATACTAGCCACCGGTATCTGTCAGCATTACAGACTATGTATTGCAGGTGCTAGCTGTGCAACATGACTGTACAAGAAAGCAGTCATCTAGCAGCTGTATACACATACCTGTGTAATATGACCATGCGTGTGCCCGCATGTGGTGTATCAACCTCTAGATGAATGGGTTATGGCCCATGCACACACACACTGCCCTCCCCATAGTCCTACTATGACAAGCCTGCTGAGGTCATCCACTGTGAAATGCACCTTTGGGAGAGTTGTAGTCCAGTAATATCCATTGTGTGTCCCATAACTGCATACTGCCATAGTGTGATAAACTAGTTAGGTAGGAGTTCCAATCCCACACATGGCAACTGTGTGTGTATGTGTGTGTCTGTCTGTGTAGAGAGCAATGCTTTTTAGGGTAGTCACACTCCCATCAATGCAAATGCTCTACTTTGGTACGGCTGCTGATGTCTTCCACCTACAAATACATCTCTGGGAAGGTTGTAGCCCAGTAATCTCCATAGCGTGTGCCATAACTGCGTACTACTGCAGTGTGATAAAATAGGTACAAGTTCTAATCCCACACTTGGCAGCTCTGTGTGTGTCTGTGTAGAGAGCAATTCCTTTTGGGCTACTCACACTCCTTACAATTTGAATACCCTACTTTGTCAAGGCTGCTGACATCATCCACTTAGAAATACACCTCTGGAAAGGCTGTAGCCCAGTAATGTCTGTAGTGTGTGCCATAACTATGTACTGCTGTAGTGTGATATATAACTCTGGTAGGGGTTCTATTCCCACACATGGCAGTTGTGGATGTTTTGTGTGTGTTTCTATGTCTGTGTAGGGAGCAATGCATTTTAGGCTAGTCACACTCAGTACAATTCAAATGCCCTACTTTGGCAATTCTGCTGATGTCATTCACTGTGAAATACACCGGAATGGGAACACCAGCAATTCCCGTGGTGTGTCCTATATCAGTGTCATGGTGTAATGTGATATAGAACTCTGGTAGGTGTTCTATTCCCACACATGGCAGTTGTGGATGTTATGTGTGTGTTTCACTGTGTGTAAGGAGCAATGCATTTTAGGCTAGTCAAACTCAGTACAATTTAAATGCCATACTTTGGCAATCCTGCTGATGTCATTCACTGTGAAATGCACCTTTGGGGAAGGGGAACTTCAGCAGTCCCTGTGGTGTGGTCTAGAATTCAGGTAGGGGTTCTATTCCCACACATGGCAGTTGTGGATGTTTTGTGTGTGTTTCTATGTGTCTGTAGGGAGCAATACATTTTAGGCTAGTCACACTCAGTACAATTCAAATGCCCAACTTTGGCAATCCTGCTGATGTCATTCACTGTGAAATACACCTTTGGGGAAGTGGAACGCCATCAATCCCTGTGGTGTGTCCTATAACAGCATCATGCTGTAGTGTGATATCAAAGTCTGGTTGGGGTTCTATTCCCACACATGGCAGTTGTGGATGTTTTGTAAATGTTTCTATATCTGTGTAGGAAGCAATGCATTTTAGGCTAGTCAGACTCAGTACAATTCAAATGCCCTACTTTGGCAATCCTGCTGATGTCATTCACTGTGAAATGCACCTTTGGGGCTGGAGAACTCCAGCAATCCCAGTTGTGCATCCTGTAACATCATCATGCTGTAGTGTGATATAGAACTCTGGTAGGGGGTTATATTCCCACACACAGCAGTTGTAGATGTTTTGTGTGTGTTTCTATGTCTGTGTGGGGAGCAATGCATTTTAGGCTAGTCACACTCAGTACATTTCATATGTCCTACTTTGGCAATCCTGCTGATGTCATTCACTGTGAAATGCACCTTTGGGGAAGAAATGCTCTAGTAATCTCTGTGGCGCTTCCTATAATGGTGTAATGTAATATACTAGTTAGGTAGGAGCTCTAATCCCAGACATGACAGGTGTGTGTCTGTGTTTGTCATTTGTGGTGGTGGGTGTGAGTGTGTAACAATTGGCCTTAATGTGGAGTGGGTTTTGCAAACTTCTTATATAGTGGGCCAAGTATATATCACAATGTCCACCATACAGGAATGACAGATGTGAAATAGCCGGGAGGCTGGGGTGCAACACCATACTCCTAAATGTGACATCAGTGCCAGCTGAACAACATTAGCAACCCTTGTATTACCCAGGGAACACTCTCAACCCATGTCCCATACACACACACACACACACACACACACACACACACACACACACACACACACACACACACACACACACTTGCCTAGACAGCAGCCACTATGTTGGTAGTACCCTGCATATTGCCCACTGATAGTAACCATGGTGTGATTGCAGTGGGCTACAGAGGGCATGGCACCCTGTCCATCAGTCCAGTAGGCGTGTACATGCAGACAGTTCACCTCCCCCATATTCCTCACTGGACACCTGCAACACCTGTGGTGCCATCAAATGTGACCCACAAATGACATAACATGCCTGAAACACAAGCCCTGTATGGACAGATGCCACTGACCCCAGGGAATACTGGTATCATGCTATCAATGTAGGTGCAGGGCCAACCTGCTGTCCATTAACAGTTCCTGCCACATAAGACCAGGACTGGCACATCTGATGATAACGATCTGTGTATACAACATGGGCCAGACACCCCAGGTACAGTTCCACATGTCACTGCACATGCATATGGGAGGTTTGCACATCCCAGACACTGTCCATATCATGAACTAAGGAACACATACATGGCAAGCAATGCACAGCATTGGCCACATGCAGTAGTCACCCAGGTGACTGGATAATGAATACAATACCCACCTGTCTGGGCAACTCCAGACACTACATCCCTGAGCCACAATGCAGACCATTGTCATGTGGCCTGATGCCAAGGTATACCCATCACCTAGCCTTTTATAGCCATCTGGCACCATCAACCACAACACACCCGTGAAGCAGTGCACACATGCATGTCACTACTGGAACCTGTGTCTGTGTGTGTGGTGTATGATGTGTATGACCACATTCACAGTCACTACAACCCCCATTGGCATACTGAAGCATGCTGTCTGATGTCAGACACCTCCACATACCCTTTGCACATATACCCTCTGTATGCCCCTGTGGTGCATGTGATACATGCATAGTACTGTGCTGTGGCAATCCCAATAGTGATGAGTTGTATTCTTGACCCTGCCAAGTGTGGCAATGTGGGTGCATCCCTGTGAGAGTGTGGCTGCGTTGACACTGACACTTGTTCATGCAGGCAGGCACGTGTACTATACCTACCACATAGCTACCATATCCCTGTTGCAGATGTCACTCACCATCACATATACATTCTGAGGGCTCCACAACATGGAACCTATGTGGCGCATCCAATAACTGCATGGACATGTGATAGCACTACATAGTCGTCAGGGGTTTGATACCTTGTACTGGTAGGTCTGTGACACAAGCGTGCTTAAGTTTTGCTCTCCCACCCCTCCCTGGCTTTTCTGTGCCTCTGTCTGCCTCTCTTACTCCCTCTCTGATGGATGTGGAGAATTACACCTGCTTTGCTTAGGCAGCAGCATGTGTATTTTAAGTGATGCTCAGGATCAGCTGATGGACCCTGCGTGAATTGCAATCCTCCTCCAGCTGATTGCATAAGGAACAGTTGTGGTAACATTCCCATAGCCAATTGCATGGAAGCACACACCAATATCTAGGAACATCATGTTGGTGTTGGGCCTTTCATTCACTGTGAGCAGGAACTCGATCTGTTGTTTGGCAAACAGCATCTCAGATGGATTGTAGTTTACCTCTAACAACATACACTGCGGAAACAGGCCAACACGCAGGAGGGGGATGTGCCTGACCTGACTACAGACTGTAAGTGCTGCTATACTGCATTTGGAGTAATGTTGGTTTAACAGGGTGTGTCTGGATATGGCTGTCCTACATGTTTTCATACCTGCCATGTCAATGCTATGTTTATGAGGGAACATCCATCTGTAGGGCCATCTGCAGACTGGCCAGTGTGTGGTACCTTTAGTTTCAGATGTTACCCACAGAGCACTTGTCTGTGAACTGCAGAAGGTAGTGAGAGGATTGCAGTCTGTAGATGGTGACAGCCATGAGAGTTACTGACTTCATATCCCTCATAGGACATATGGTGCAACAAACCCTGTTACAACAGTAAATGTATGAGGTTATCACAGCAACATGTCAATATCGGCCCTGTGTATGTGCCTCCAGCCACAACCCTGTCAACCTATGTACATATGTCATGCAGTAAGGGGTGCATATGTACTGTACACCATAATTAGTGACATCATATCTGATAACAAGCCAGTGAGATATCAGACTGCTACACATGTAATGTATAGTAGGGGTTATATTTGATGACATAGCCTGGACATTCTGTGGTTGTGTGTACAGTACTGAGGTCTGTGTACTTATGGTGATTGTCGGCAGTGTGTGTTTATTGTTAATATGTACCTTGGCCTGTGTGCAGACTGTGGTAGATATCATTGCTCTGTTCCTGTTCTGTCTGATGTTACATGCTGCTCCACTGTATTTTACCCTATCGGCTTGCATGTTTGTAGGGCCATACATGCACATGTCCCACACCACAGACAGGCAGTGGACCACACTGTGTAGCGGCCCAGTATATGTAGGGTTAGTGCGTGGGTGGCACATATGAGGTTGGTGTTGAACAGTTAGTCCATATACTGTAATAATACACTAGCATGCCATATGTAGCTATAGCTGTGTTCACATTGGTTTTGGTGATGCACTTTCACACAGGTGTATGTTACTCTGTCTGTGACATGCCTGTAGAGCCTGCTATATGTGCAGGTACATGTGCATTCCTCCATAGAAAATGTAGGCCAGTGTTGAGCCGGTCTGCCTGTAGCCTGCACAGTGCTTTGTTACATGCCTAGCAGCTTAGTGTACTTACCCAGTGAGATGTAATGTCCAGTTACTTGCCAGATGTACTGCTGCCAAGCCACCATAACAGTCATGTATGTTAGACAGAGCAGTGGGATGCTGTACAAATGTATGTCAATATCTAGTGGGTGGTATGTGGCCATGGCACCTCCTTACCAGTGGTTATTATGTGGCAGGACAGACAGAGATGTGTGAATGCATAACCTATGGGGGCACATGTATACCAGTAGTTATGTGTTATACCCATCTACATGGCTGTTAACATCCACATTGTCAGGATTGGTCCACATGTCTTGCACTAAGGGGTTATGCATATACTTCTGGACTGTCCAGAGTGTGTCAGACTGTCCACATATATTGGCCATTATCTCTGATGTAGTCCACAGAAGCATTACGTGCTAGCAGTGGCACTGTACTATGATCTCCTTAGGATGTCTGTCAGTAGCCAATGGCGCACATGTTAAAAGCAGATGTAACCTCCCGCACACACCATGTCTGTGAAGATAATCCCTATTAGAGTAGCAATACTCTACAAATATACCTTCTATACATACCTGACATCCCCTTGCACTGTGAAGTTGGGAGTACAGGGGCAGAGGTAGGGCTACACTTCATGTTCAGGACATATGGTGATGATATATGTACATATACTTATCCAGATATCTATATAGACATACACATATACATATTGATATACATAGAAGGATATGTATATGTACATAGATATACAAATAAACACCCATATATATACATATACAGAGCAATATATGTCTACACATTTACAGATAGAGATACATATGCACATATACGTATGGTTATCTACATATATATTGATAGTAGTAGGTGTATCAGAACAGATATGTAAGCACATATAGTTATTGATATCTACATATATATATACCAACATAACTAGCCATATCTATACACATAGGATGTGCATACATGGTTCCCCTTCACAAGATCGAATTACTGAAAGCTCAAAATTCATAAGCTCGAGCCCAGAATCTTGAGTTTTCAGTAACTGAAATTGTGAAGGGAAGAAAACGACAAAAAAAAAAAAAAAAGAAAAAACAGTTCACTTACATGCTTGCAGGGGGCCGAGTCCCTCTGCATGCTCCCTGCTTAAATATATCAGCTCCGTGACCGCACTATAGCAGAGGAATGGAAATCCTCCCATTGTGCACTTCTGCATACAGCACGGAATGGGAGATTTCCCTCATCCCCGCTGTAGTGCGATCTCGGAGTTAGTATATTTAAGTAGGGGGGTGCAGGGAGGCTTGCCCCCCTGCAAAAACATTGTAAAGACATTCTTGCAATGTCTTTTCCATACCCTTTAGAATTTCAAGTTTCTGAAAATTTGATCTTCTGGGTTCGGTCATCTGAAGTTCGAGTTTTCAGCAATTCGAGATGCTAAAGGGGAACCGCATACATATATAGCTATATATACATATAGCTATATATACATATATGTATATGGGAGTTCTACAGAATCCTGAAAGCCCAAAGTCCTGAAGACCATCAGGGGTGAGCTGCCTTAAGGTATATGGATGTACATTACCATACAATCCACATTGGTTAAATGCAGGCCTACTGCCTCCTGCCATGTTTGTCAGTGTGCTTCTGATGGTGTCAGTTGTGCCTTGTTATGTAATAGTTACATCCCATTGTGTCAACTGAGGTCTTTACCCCCTAGGTATTGTCTACAGAGTGTAGATAGAGGCTGCTGAACTATACACCTGCATTACTTACTGTTGATTGTTTGGTATCCTTGGCCCAGTCTGTCTACTATTGTACTACTTGATGGCCTTGGCCTAGACAGCAACATTTGTTAAGTTTTCCAGACTACTGTATTAGTATAACTGTTTCACAGTTGCATTACTCAGTTTATATGGATGTCTGTGTCTAAACAGCTATATGACATGGCATATGGAACTGTCATAGTACACAAATAAAGCCTTTCCATTTATGCACACTTGTGTGTGGTGTTATATCCTTTGATATCTCTGTGGGTATATGATGCAGGCAATGAATGTCATTTCTATGGGTGGCTCATACAGTCTCCAGTTTGTAAGGTGGTAACTTTAGGAATAGTGGCTGTTCCATATTGTGTGCACATACTACATATGTAACTTACTATACATATCTCTGCGTGTGTATGTGTAGCTACATATATATCTATATAGACGTTGTCCTGTTCGATTCTCAGCTAGAGCATCTTCTGTGTGGAGACATGCGTGAATGGGCGTACCTTCGTTGAAGGTTGTGCGTCAGGGCCGGCAACTCAGCACGTAAAAATCTACTGCCAATCATTAGCAGACCAGAGTTTCTGCTGTGGCGACCCCTAACTGGGAAAAGCCGAAAGACATAACAACATACGTGTATGTATGTATGTATGTATATATATATATATATATATATATATATATATATATATGTGTGTGTGTGTGTGTGTGTGTGTGTGTGTGTGTATCTGCATCTGCATATATGTGTCTGTTTATATGTATCCTAGGGATGACCATGTCATGTCTGGTCTTGGTTATGGGATCTGCAACACTTGGTAGTGTATTGCAGGGGGGATGTGTTTGGCTGTGGGGGGTATACCTATTTGTACAAGATGTATATTGTTTGGGGCCTCTCTACCCCATTAACGATGCATGTGGACATATATGTTTTGTTTTCCCCATTGTTATCTACATATGTATGTCCGTATATATATATATATATATATATATATATATATATATATATATATATATATATATCTGCTGATACATTTATAACCTGCTGTATATATTTAGACATATAGCTGTAGACATATATATCTATAGATGTAGGCATTTGCATGTATATATGTTTATATGTATTTATATATATGTATATATATATATATATATATATATATACATATATATATATATGCACATACATATATAGATATGTTGTATCTGTTTAGATATTAATATATTTACACACACACATATACATCTACATGTTGGAATACATTCTCTGTACTGTTGAATGACTGGGCTGGATGATATGTTTGTGAATACAGCAGAATTATGTGTATCTGACATTGCTTAGTGGTCAATTACTTTGTCTATGGTGTATAGGATCCTGTGTTTGAGCCTTGTAGATGCTGTTTATTTTGTTGCTAGGCAGAACAAGGGCCATTGGATACAGAGTGACTAAGGCACTTTTGAGCAGTTGTAAGCAGGTTTGGGTGGAGGTAAGCACTGCTAACTTCTGTTACAGTTTCTTATACTCATTTAGCTTCTGAATTGCTTAACCTGTGGAGGCATTGCTTACCCCATGCAAACAGGCTTAAACCCGCTTACTGCTTCTTAAAAGTGCTTACTCCCACTTACCCCCTTGCTAATTTCTTTAAAAGAAAAGAAAAAGGGGTCGATAGGAAAGTGGTGAAAAAAGGGGCACAAAGAGGGACAGACAGTAGGGAAAATAGCCAGGGATGTGCAGGAAAGGTGTAGGGAAGATCCATAGCTGCCCATTTCTTCTACAGCAACAGCTGTGCATATACACTGAATTTGTAGGTAGATTTGGACACTCAAACCCCTGAGAGGTTATAAGGACAACAATAATAAGTTGTGATGCCAATTAGACCGGATTACATGTGTCCAGTGGACATGTGTGTGAAATGGACAGCTATATATGGGGCAAGATTTTTTTGTGGGAACAAATTGCCCTTTTTTCAGGTGAGAGTGGGATGTTGGGGAGGGGTAGTAGGTATATTTGGGTAGGTAGGTTGGGTAGGTTAACAGACAAGACAAACAAGACGCATACAGGGGCAGTATGTGACACATGTGGGGGTAAACACCTTGATGAGGAGGAATGTTGGGAAATCGGAAGCCCATGAGCTCTCTAGTGGAAACAGTAGGACTGAGGACCCCACCCATGGACATTCACCACTGCACCTTCACAACCTCGGAGGTGGCTGTGCTGGGGGATGAGTCTCAGAGCCAGGCTGGCCCTCTAGTCATGACATGTGGCCCTCGAGCTGGCGTAGGAGATCACCAAAATGCTGGTTGATCTCTCTACGCACCATGACCCCAACCTGGAGACGGGTGGCAGGTGCCTGCCTGTACCCGCTCCCAGGGGGGGTGAGCCCCATCCCCTGAGGTGGTTCCACCTGAAGGTGGTGCAAGACCAATGGACAAGGAGGTCCTGGATTGGGCCTCAGACATGCTGGTGCCCGACATCATGACCAGCTGAGGTGAGACAGGTGGGTCCGCTGGGGCCAGCCTTCCCAAGTGTGGTATAGTGTTTAGATTTCATCATCATATGTGGTTTAGTAATAGTCAACACATTCCAGGGTTAGGTATAACAGCATGTATAGATATTCGCATTAACCCAGACACCAGATACGGAACAGTTGCATAGCAAACAGAACACATGCATATATGGGACCACAGTGGTAATAAGAACAGCATGCAGGTACATTGATGGTGCCATGCCACCAATGTTGGAATAATTCAATATAGCACATGCATGGGAACCATTAAAATATTTATCAACAATTGGACGGTATCAGAAAATAGGTGTCATTACATACCAGTTGGGGTGGTTATGTTGATTATTGTTGGAGATATGGTGGTGGGGGGAGATGTCAGTTAACAACTAGTATATTCCTGTAGTCCACATTACTTTCCTAGTTAGTGCTGTTATCTGTACCTTACAAGTCTTACTACACTACCCTATAGCCTTAGTTTGGACAGTGATATGGCTGTCATCATCATTACACATGAACTGGTTTTACCTGCAGTATATACCTCTTACCTGGTACACTTGTGGAGGGAATGTTTGTTAACACTAACTAGCTGTTTCTACACATATTCCGGGTTGATGCCATGTGTTGAACACATACTGGTGTGCGGGGACATATCTAGAATATTTCCCTCTTCCACTTTTGTGACCTGACACACACATATACATGCTTTCCTACACAGTTATATTATGTAGCACAGTGTGGGTGTCAGTGATACTTTATTATTGAGAGAAACTGCAACACTCACAATTCCCTACAATACCAAAGTGAACAGTACCAGTACAGGTTATAATGGTCTGGATTTCTCAGCACAGTGTTTGTATCCAGCGTACCTGTGAGAGCAATGTTTATTAGCACTACCTGACTGTTGCCACACAAACTTCCAGAGTACACATTAGTATTATGACCATGCAGCTCACTCTGTTATTGTACACACTCTGGCCACAGCTTGACAACATGGGAGTGTAGATAGGACATACTTGAAATATCACTCTCCTAACAGTCTTGGGGGTTGCTACAGTGACAGGTTTGTTCTCACAGGTGTTTGACAATCACTTGTATTCCCTGTTTGCTGGCTAAACATCTGGGATCGTCCCACAGGCTTACCAGGGGGACAGGCAGCAGATATGGGCCCATATACTGGACATTCTGGCCTCATCTGTACAGTTGTGGGGTATGATTCTGTATGCAGCCTACATCCACTCCCAGGATTCAGACCATGGCTGTGTCTGCTATAACTTCAACACTGTCCATCACAGTTGTGTCTGCTATATAGATATTGCTGTATACCTCCTATCTGCTTTCTGTCTTATTAATCTCCTGTGCTTTTGCATTCTGACCTTGTATTACAACACTCTTATACAGATTTGCTAGACAGTTATATGTTGTAGGATAGTGTGGATGACAGTGATGTGTAATACCTCAGTATTCAGAGCAAATGCATCAGTCACAGTGCCATACAATACCAATGTAAACAGTACCGGTACTGGATATCATTCTTGTATTCCTGGGAACAGTGTTGGTATCTGACAGACCTGTGGGAGAAATGTTTATCAGCATTACCTGAATGTTCCCACATACAGTACCAGTTTTCACATTAGTATTATGCACCTATAGCTCTCTCTGATACTGTACACAGTCTGACCACAGCTTGACAAGTTGGGGTGTAAATGGGACATACATGGCTTCTTAGTCTCATAAGGTATTGGGGAGTTGCTAGTGTGCCAGCTTTGTTCTCATAGATGTGTGTCAATCAGTTGTATTTCCTGTTTGCTGCCTATACGTCTGGGATCATCCCACTGATTTCTCAGGGGGACAGGTTGATAGGCAACAGATATGGACCACTTTACTGGACATTCTGGACATATCTGTACAGTTGTGGGGTATGATTCTGTATGCAGAGTTCTACCATTGGCAGGATTCAAACTATGGCTGTGTGTGCTAAAAAATCAACAGTTCACATCTCAGTTGCATGTGCTATTCAGGTTTTGTTGTCTGAATTTTCCCTGTTTTCTGTCTATGTGTTTCTCAGTTGTATTAAATGGCCCATGGGGATTACATTTGACATATACAGGCATTCCTACACATTCAATTTATGGTGCACAGTGTGGGTAACAGTGCTTAATACAACAGTACTATTACAAGATTACTAATCTACATTACCATATGATACCAGAGTATACAAATGCAGTCCAGCAGTTAGACCTTTATTGTCAGGCAATTACACTTTTATTGACATACAAATAATATGAGACTCTTCCTGCCATATTCCCTAGTGCATGCAGTACTTGCCTTGAACAATACAAGTTTTATACAGGCAATTAATTTACTACTACTTTTAGTTTTATTTCCTATGACAATAAATGCATGAGTATTACTGACCTGCCTCGCATTGCAACCTCACCAGGCGACTGATGTGGGCCTCCTGGTTTGCAGCCTGCTCCATTACAGCTGTGGGGGACATAAGAGGAATATTTAGCCATACCTATCCATGATATACCTGAGCTGGCAATTATTACACATATAGTGGGGTGATACTTACACACGACTAGAACATCCCCTGCCGCTCTAGCCTCTTGGAGCCACTCCTCCAAGCGGTCCCTCTTACACCGCTTCAGGACAGCATAATGCTGCCTGACCTGCTCACCAGTTTGGGGTATGTCAGTGGCACTGGTTAGGTCACAGACGAAATGGTCCCAGGCCTACGCCTTATATTGGGAGCCCTGGTACTGGCCCTGCAGCAGTCTCTAATCATGGTCTTTGACATGGAGTCCTGCCATGACCTTGGACTCCTGGATGTACCAGCGCTGTGCCTGAAAGCGCACACATTCTCCCCTTACTGCCATTGTGCCTGTAATGGGAAGCTACAACCAGTTATGAGATATATTCCCACCTTTTGGGTTTAAGTAGGGCTGATTTCCCGCACTTTTCTGTAATTGGCCAGTTTTGAAAAGGCTAGGTTATGGGCAAACCTGCTTACCTAGGGCTGGC
The DNA here is from genome assembly GCF_019279795.1 of Protopterus annectens. NCBI lineage: Eukaryota > Metazoa > Chordata > Ceratodontiformes > Protopteridae > Protopterus > Protopterus annectens. Next base: position 1,450,989,454 of record NC_056741.1, read on the forward strand.
ATTGTTTAAAGGGGTATAACACTGGGCACATTGAGTTAGCTGGCCTACAAATTGCTTACACCTCCTAAGCTGGCCTGTACAATGCTTAGCGTTGCTTACATTAGACTTTGCATTATGATTCCTTTTTGGCATTGAGTTATTATTCATTACACCATATATGCATGCCTGGTATCCATGATTCATACCATGTGTACGTACACTGTATGGGGTCCTTGTGTTTTATTGGGGACTTCAACACTCTATTACAATTACACCTGACTTCTGGCCTTACTGCTTTACTCCGGTTCACATATTTATGTTATGTAGTGGGTTAAGGCACATATGTCTGTATACTGATTCCTTTCACAAGTTCAGTTTGGTTTTACTGTGGTGTAGACTTGTTTACTGATACCTCATTCTTCTGTACTTCTGTGATGGCTTGGTGGTTAGCTACTGTGACTATGGTGTATAGGGTCCTGGGTTCGAGACCTACATGGCTGTTTATTTTGTTGATGGGCAGAACAAGGGCCATTGGATGCAGAGTGATTAAGGAACTTTTGAGCATTTGTAAGCAGGTTTGCCCAGGTTTGCATGACGGTAAGCAGTGAAGCACTACTAACCTGTGATTACATCTGCTTACAGAGTGTTAGCTTTAGAATTGCTTAACCAGTGTAGGCATTGCTTACCGCCATGCAAACGGGCTTAAGCTCGCTTACTTGTGCTTAAATATGCTTACTACTGCTTATTGGTGCTTCAACCTGCTTACTAGTACTTTATTAATTATGATACTGGCACCAAACATGTGCATTTACTGCAGTACTCCAGTTCATAAAAATATGTTATTTAGTGGGTTATGCAACATAAATATTACTCATAACGTGCTTTGCCATGGAAAATGGAATGTGCTGCAGTGGGACTTGAACCGCGAATGCCTGCTCTGCCCACTGCACTTTTGCTATGCTGCTTCATTTGCATATATCTTCCTTGTTATCCTCCTCAGCCATTTGAGCTGCATTAACTGTAGCTAAGCGATGGGCACACCAGCACACCTACGGTTAGCTTTAATCGGATATTTAATAAAAAAAAGTGTTTCTTCATTTTATTTATGTATACTTTTGCTGTTGTACACAAAGGGGACTGTTGGTGGAGATATCCAGACACCTATGAGCGGTCTCACTCATTTCATACCCATTTCTGCTGTTCTTCACTGTGGGGGTGTGTATATTCTGAGAGCTGTGCTCTCAGACGTATTCCCTGCACTCTTATACGCTCTGTGTAAAACTAGGAGCTCAGGCAGCACGCCTCATTACTATGCATGGCTTGCTGCCATCCTGCTCCTAAATGGCCGCCTCCATGCAGGACTAAGCTGAGGAATAGTAATTCCAGGGGATGGTCTAATCCAAATTAGACCAATAGTGATTTAGTGGAAAGTGAAATACAGCTCCCAATTTACACTCCTCTACAAACATAGATAACCATAGTCAAGGATTGTTGGCCTGAAGGTCTGAGAAATAGATCCCAAATATGAGACAGTCCAGCAATGAGATAACCAGTTATCTATGTACCATACAATGTAAGAAATTATATTCAGTTTTAAAAGTCTGGCAATAATGCCTGAATGGGGAATATAATGGCCTTGGCCAGTTCCAAATATGCTGTATAACAACTATCCACTGCTTTGGTGACTTTTTCAAAGGAATAAGGTTAAAGATGCAATACATTTCTTTGGCATAGCCAAATTGATGAAGACCCAGGGTTAACGGATTTTCAATGTCCAGATTAATGTAGTCTGAGATAATACATTTCATAGCTTTACATATTAAACTAGTGAGACTAATGGGTCCATAGTTACCAGTATCTGTTGTTAGGCCCCCCCTTGTGCAACAGCATTACAATGGCTGTTTCACAGACATCATAAATATAACCAGTGGAAAGGATTAGATTAAAGAGGTGAATTAAGGAGTTCAGATAGGCTGTGTTTGGCACTGATAATTAGGTAAGCTGGTATGTTATCTGGGTCCACGGGTAAGGAATTCTTAGCTTTGGAGAGAGCTGACAGGACATGTTCCATGGTAATTAAAGCAGGTGGCTGTGACTGGATAATCTGGGGAATAGAGGTAACTGTAGTGAGTGTAGTAGAAGTGCAGTAAATATGTCTGCTAGGATATTAGCTATTTCCTTTGGGTAAGTCTGGACAGTAACATTATGGACCGGTTCATACCATTCTTAGGTGTTAGATTTTAACCTCTTAACATAATTAAAGAAATATTTGTAGTTACTTTGGTTTTAGTGGCTACATTAAGCTCATAATCAGCTTTGAGAATCCTAATGGTTCCCTTAACCCTTTTCATTAGTTTGCTTAAATTCCAGGTGCAGCTATATTGTACTGAGTTACAAAGGGCCCAGAGCCATACAAACTTGCTCTTTATAGATGCAGGCACTTCAACTGAAGCTTTAGTCCAAGCAAGCCCAGCCAGAGCCTTACCCATTAAGAGACTGTGCTAAAAGTATTACCTCTTTGTTAATATAAGATGCTTCTACCTTTGTAGTGCACCTCCACTAGTTAACTGTTATACTATAAATGTACTGATAAGTCTTACAGTACCATTCAGATAAGTCTTATTTACTCAAATGTCTTCACTATTGAACTAAATGGAAAATCATCCAGATTTTCTTACCTCATTTGCTAGCCTCATAACACCTGGTATACTTAGACAGTGTATCAACTGCCTGATATTCACAGACAATGAACTAATAGTTACCCAATCACAAATTAATATTTAAATAGGATGGAGGCAGCATTCTCACAAAAAAGTGTCTGAGAACACCATACGTCACCACAGCACTCCGCACAAACACATGGAACATTGTCTTGTGCTGAAGCTGTATAAAAGTCATTGCCTAAGCCTCAAGGTGAAGTAAGACCATGATTCAGCATAAATTAATTACTACAACACATAGTGTGCATTCACAGTGTGTCTCCAGCAAAACATCTCCCCAAACCAAGTACCCTCCACTAACAATAACATAATGGTGATTGGTGATGCCATAGTAAGAGAGACAAACGCTTTTGTCAAAAGACTGGAGAAAAACAAGGTGATGCTGAGTTGCCTTTCTGGTGCCAAGATCTCTGATGTCTCAAGGTCCCTCAAGACCCTTAATATGAACAAATACAACTAAGACAATGGTGATGGTCCATGTGGATATAAATTATCTGGTGGGCAAAATTCTAACAGAAATAGAGAGAGACATTTCTGAGCTTTCCACATGTCACAAATGCAGGAAAGGCTCTGGTATTGAGCATAATCCTATCTTCATCCAGAATTTATGCCAAGGTACAAAGAAAAGATGATTAAGTTCAAGATTTGGCTCATCAACTGATGTCATTTGATGGGGGTAAACTATGTATCGGCATGGAATGAAGTGTTACACAGCTCCACTTTGTTTACCAAGGAGAGCTTGTACCTCTCTTTGCAAGGCTTCCACATACTGGCTAAAAACTTTGCTGCCCTCATAGTGCCTTTTTTAGGCAGATTCCAGATAGTGGATTTTTTTCAACATAAACAACATAAAGCAACAGAAAATATCAGTGTGGTACTGCTCAATGTGAGGAATCTAAGTAAGACATTGTCTGACCTTGAAGCTCTCTTCCATTTGGAACTAATTTATGTGGACCCTGGCAGCCACCATGGTGGATACCTACATAAATGCATTTTGCAACAGAAGGAAGAAATTCCTGTCTAGGAGTACGTGGAAGGATTTGCAACAGGGAAAAAAAAACCCTCATTAGTATCAACAGACAAATCAGAGAACTAGTCAAGTCTTCAAAAGCTAAATATGACTAAAATAGCCTCCCAAGCAAAGGGTAACCATAAAGCATTTTAGTTGTGTTCTAAATCTTCAGAAAAACACTCAACAGTGTGCTGAGTTGACTGTAGATGGCACCACCTATACTCAGCCAAAAGAAATAGCAAACATGCTGGCCAGTTTAAATAAAGCTCATATTTCACCCCTCATCACCTCCAGTCACTCACATAAAATATCTCCTACCATTCCTTGGCTTGTGTTATCACAAACAAACAGGTTATCACTGTGCACTCTAATGGTAGAAATACGGCATCAATGGGCCTGATGGAATCACTGGGTGCCTATTAAATAGCTTGAAACATGACCTAGCAGCCCCACTCAGATCTCTATTTGACCACAGTCTCCAGACAGGCTTTGTCCCAGTAGAGTAGAGGACAGCAACAGTCATCCCTCTGCACAAGGGAGGGAATCATCAACTGACCCAGGAAATTACCAATCCATAAACCTGGCTAGCCTCATATGCAAGGGTATGGAAAGGATAATCATGGACCTGATTAACTATTACATAGGAAATACCTCTCAACTGTCCCTGATTTTAAGGGATGTCCCTGATTTTGACTCACATTTTAGCTATGTCCCTCTTAACACTGGTGCCTTTTGAACAAAAGGTGGTGAGTTATAATTAATAGATAATGACAATAATTAAGATCTGATTACTTATTTTACTTCAGGAAATGTATATTAATTCACAGTCTCTAATTCTGTTAATGTCTCAAGTTAATAGAACTAATATTTTAAAAGTGTCCCTGATTGCCCCTGATTTTTTTCTGGATTTGTCCCTGATTCTGTTGCAATTTGTCCCTGACTGGTTGAGAGCTAACCCAGTTTGGCTTCATGAGGGGCAGGTCCTGCTTGCTTAGTCTGGTGGACATCTTTGAGAAGGTCACCAAGGCCATGGAAGAGGGTAAGACAGTGCATATCACCTACCTTGACCTGGCCAAGGCATTTGACATAATGCCCCACTCTGGTATTATGGCTAGACTCATAAAACTGGGCATAAACCTCTATGTCATCAGATAGATAGCCAAATAGCTCTTGGATAAGATATGTTGCTAGAGTGTGGGAAGCCACATCCAGCAAGAGGCCAGTCACCAGTGGAGTACCACAGGGGCCAGTGCTGGATCCCTTTGTGTTTACATACTTCTTGGATCTCATGGCAATGTAGATGGCCTTTCACTGACTAAGTTTGTTGATGACTGTAAGTTGGGGGTAATTACTGATGCCCCAAACAATGCTGACATCCTACAAAAAGGTCTGACACAGACTAATGATTGATGTCAGAACCATAGTCTCAAACTAAATGTGAAGAAATGCATAATAATACCCTTTCGGAAATCAAATGCCCCTGCAAATTACAACATTGATAGAAGCACCCCCTAAGAGTGGACCCAGTGGTGAGAGATCTAGGTACTCAAATAGACAGATAGTAATTTGAACTTTGACCACCAGGTGTCTCAGCCTATAACTAAGGGCATGGCATCTAGATCTATGTTTGTCATAATACCACTGTACTCAGCCCTCATCAGACCAGTAATAGAGTACAATACATCCTTTGGCAAGTACCTTGCCAGGCACCTGTAACAGTTGGAGTATTCTCAGAGGTTTCTCACCAAAGAAATACAGGGTATAACCAACATGACATATGCAGACCAATTAAAAGCACTGTTACTGTATTCAATTTCTTGCCAATTATGGACGGGTGATCTCTTCCTGACCCACAAGGCAATCACTGACCCAGCCCTGATGGAAATGTTGCATAGTCGCAAAACTAACTGCACAAGGATTACCTGCTCCAAAGATCTAAACCTGATATCTGACATGAATAGATTATGCTGGAGAGACAGATGTGTCCCAGAGATTGCCCCTCCTCAGAAATAAGCTTTCTATTCACGTGAAGCAGAGCCCTTCATTGACCATCCTCAATCTGGACCAATGGATGAGAAATTGCAAATTCACTCCTGGGTTGGCACCCTTGTCCCTTATGGAGAGAGGCAGTCTGTAAAACTAGTCAAAAGCCTACTTGCTGACCTTTGCTATCTTTTCCCTAGGGATAGAAACGTGGGTAAAATCTGGCTAATACTGGTTAGGTTTGTATAGGCTCTTGAGCCATTAGCTTAGTAATCTCCTATGAACCTGTCTGTGTATTATTACTGATTACTATAAGATGAAAACCTATATAAGCCTGCCAGTCCCTACTAAACTAAACATAGAGAGAAAAAGAGCAAACCAGCCTGGTGGTCCACATACACAGATAAAGAATACAATAAGAGAAAAAAAGCATATTAGAATATAAAACAAAACAAAGGTCCCACAAATAAAGGTACACATCAAAAGGTTATCTAAGGTACTGAAAAACACCCTCAGGAAAACTAAAGCTTCTCATGAAGTTAGGCTAGTATCAGAAGCTAAGGATAATTCCAAGTCTTTCTTTGCCTACATCAGAAAGTAAAGAAATAATACACATCATTGCTCTGAACTCATCCAAGATTGCCCTACCTACTCTACTTCAGTTGCTTTCATAAACAGACAAAACAAATTCAGAGCTGATGTCACCCCAGAGACAGCTATACCAACCCTACATATACCTAATGATCTATACCCATTATCATCACAAAAGAACACTTGTTAAATGTGCTTTCCCAAAGAAAAATATGCATATTAAATATACATTCTGTATTGGATATAACATATGAGACTGCCTGCTGAACAGTACTAGACATGCACTGGTGGGCCTGATCTTACAACTATTCAGCCTAAGCTTATCCAAAGGCTTTGTCCTTTTAAGGATGGCCCAACCAAGACTCTGGGAGTTTCACATCCATCACCCTGATGAGCTATATCTGCAAGGCCATGACATAGGTCATAGCAGACCTATAATATAAAAAATCATGTTAGACTTTACCTCAGCAGTTTGGCTTTGTTAAGGGAGGATCCGTTTTATGAATCTAGTAAATTATTTTGAGAGGGTTACACAAGGCATGGACATTGACCATGCTGTCCATACAGCATACCTTGGCTTGACCAATACATTTGATACTATACCACATGCCATCATCATCAACAAGTTAAATGCACTCCAAATTAATCTCTATGCACTTAAATGGATAGTTAATTGGCTGAGAGATGGAACCCATACTGTAACAGTGGCAGATGCTGCCTCAGAGAGTATTAAAAATAACCAGTGGAGTACCACAGGGTGCTGTGCTAGGACATCTGCTATTTAGCATATATTTATCTGATCTCCAAATCAAAAATCAAGAACTCTGGTTAATCAAGTTTGCCAGCGATTACAAACCAGATGTTATGCCTGAATCCCTTTCTGATATGCAAAAGCTGCAAAGTGAACTTATACATGTTAATAGCTGATGAGATGACAATAGGATAAAATGATAAAAATGCAACAATGTCTCATTTGACAAACAAACCATCTACCCAGCTTACAGTACAGAAAAAAACACTCAAAAATGATATTGTGAGAGACCTTGGAACATGGGTAGATAACTCCCACTCTCTTCTTGCCATCATATTGCAAAACTGGTCAAGAAATCCTATCTGTTACAGCTGACCACAAGAGTATGTTCTCTAAGTCCAAAGAAGTCCTAACTCCTCAATATTCTACTCTGATCAGGCCCATTATAGAATACAGTGCACCCTTTGGGATTTATCTTACTAAACATATCAAGTGGTTAGAGACAGATCAAGGGTTCCTAACAAAAAAAGATCATGGGACTAAAGGATCTGAGCTATCAAGAGTGGCTGAAAGCCTTGTCCCTGTTTTCAGTGTCCTACAGACCATTATTGATCTGGTAGTTGACAACCTCTTATTTTTCAACAAATCAAACAGTTCTCTGAACACTAGAACCAGAGATCAGAACCTGTTTCAACAAGTGTACAAATCATGATGTTGAGATAGGTTTATCATGCATTGGCTACCCCTCCTCTGCAACAAATGTCTTGTCCAGATCAAGCAATGTGACAAAATATGTTCCTTTAAGAAGGAATTAGATGATTGGATGGGTATTCATAAATTAACCCCTTGTATGACCAATTACTCCTTGGAAAAGGACATAAGGTCTAAGGGTGGGTACTGACAAAGTGTAAATGGCCATATGGCCCAGTTGCCTTGTACACTGTATTCTATGTTTCTTGTGTACTGGTTATCATAAGTGAAAAGTCCCTTGTTCAAAACTGGGCAAAAGCATTAGTTCTGAGACTGCTGGAAAGATGGAAGCTTGATAACAAAGTATTCGGACTACATTTTGCATCCAGAGAAATACATTTAAACAAAATATATAACTTCACTTTTCTTACCATCAAAATTAGTTTTGTGCATGTTTGCTCTTTATCTGAAGTTAAAACAATTAAATTAAGGTATTCTGATATTATTAACTGGGTGGTGGCAGTAGTTACTACCGTATAGTCTGGGTAAAGGGGCACAGCTGGAGAATCTATGTCAAACTTTCCCAGGAGTGTCTGTGATGTCGTATAAATACTTATCTCAAAGTGTGTGTGTGTGTGTGTGTGTGTGTGTGTGTGTGTGTGTGTGTGTGTGTGTGTGTGTGTGTGTGTGTGTGTGTGTGTGTGTGTGTGTGTGTGTGTTGTGCCAGCTACTTGGGCAGGGACATGAAGCACTGGTTGGACAGAGAGGGTACTGGAGGTTTTAGCTTGCCCAGTTAGGCTGGGACCTGGACCCTATAGCTGTGCCAGTGGGGAGTCTTATTGGGGACATGGTGAGCAAGGGAGCAACCAGCCCCAGATTGACTGAGATCTCTGTGTTCACTTAAGGGAAATTGTACTTTACTGTGTGTATTAGTTATCCTTTCCTCTCCTAGGAGACGACCTCCCTGGTGTTAGTGGTGAGGATTGAGGCTCCTTGATTGCTGGGCCAGGGCATGGTTGTCACAAGTGGTGGCAGTGTTGGGACTGATGCTCCTTGATTGCTGGGCCAGGGCATGGTCATCACAAGTGTTTGGCAGTGGTGGGATCTACTTCACATACTAATTGGCTTGTAGTGGTGTGGGGTAGAGCAAATTCCTGTAGCTTATGTACAGTGATCTCTAAAACAGTTTTGTACTGTAAAACAGCCACGCAGTGTATACCAAGAGTTCAGATCACAATTGTTTCTTTCTTTTGTTAGCTTAGTGTTAGTCAGGGTGAGCAGGCAGCATGTCAGCAGAAGAGTATGGAAAGCTGACAAGGAGCCAGCTGGCGGAGATGTGCCAGGCTAGGGGGCTGGTGCATGGAAACCTGACTAAGGCAGACCTGATTGCAGCCTTGGTTACAGCTGCATCAGAAAACAGCAGCCTGGATGATAATCAGACTGACAGTGGAGATACGATATTCTCGGAGAATGGACAGCTCAACCTTTTTGCAACGGACTTAAAAATTCATCTTGAGTTGGAGGCTAGGTGTATGGAACTGGAAGCAGCCAAGAGAATGAGGAGCCTAGAAGCTGAAGAACAGGAATGGCAGAGAAAGCATGAGAGGGAAATGCTGACTCTTCACCAGAGTCATGGAGGTAATGGGAAAGGGAGTAACCGGACCCCAGAAGCACAAAAGGTCAGTAAATTTATTCCACAGTTTAAAGAGGCGGGATAATTTTGATAGCTTCATTCATATGTTTGAGTGGGTATGTAAACAGTATGAAGTTGACCAAAGGCTCTGGGTACGGTTCCTGACCCCCTTACTCCATGGTAAAGCTGTAACATCTTTAGCAAAAATACATGACACTGACTGTTTTAATTATACTGCTGTAAAAAGACATTTGTTAGAATGTTTTAAGCTAACACCTGAAATTTATAGGAAAAAGTTTCATGAGCATAGCTGCAAGGAAGATGAAAATGTATGTGAATATGTTGTTGAACTGAGCACTTATTTTCATAGCTGGGTGAGTGGATGTCAGGTCACCACTTTTGAAGGGCTGGCAGACCTTTTGGTAAGGGAACAAGCCCTTAGCACTTTGCCTGAGAACATGAGGATCTGGTAAGCTGATAAACAGTGTGCTACTTCAGAGGAGTTGGGGAAGAAGAGAGACCTATACCTAGCAATTAGGTAGCCTTGCACAGGAAAGGGACCCCCAGTACTGCTCATGGGACTAAAGGAACCCGTGGTGGCCAGCACAGACTGCCCCAACAGAATCCACCAGTAGCAGGGGAAGCCACTAGTCCAGGTATACGTCCAGGTGCTAGGGTTAAATGTTTTGAATGCAACCAGTGGGGCCATGTGGCATACAGGTGTCCATGGAGGCAAGGTGGGGAACCAAAGGTGAGGGAGGCAGTAAGTGGTAAAGACAAAATGCCAACAGTGTGTTGTCGTGAGACAACAGGGATATGGAACTACCATCCTACAGATGTCCTGATAGGGAAGGATTTGGATGGGGCAGTACAGTGTACTCATGCAGCTATACGCAGTGAGGCTAGGAAACAAGCATGTGGGTCTGGTAGCCTGGGGGAGACCCAGACAGACTGCATACTTGCAGCCAGGACTGCTGAGGTGGTTACTTCAGTGAGTGAGCTACTCTGTAGCAGTGAGACTGAATGTGAGCCACAGCTGCTCGTGGGTACTGATGTTCCTTTGGACAGGGTAACTGCGAAGGTAGAGGTGAGTAATAGTACCCAGGCTGACAGTGAGGCGCCACTGTCAGAGGATGCCAGACTTCCAGTGGAAGGGGAGCTGGGAAGGGTTACAAGGAGAGACTTGAGACAGGCTCAGCTCTCAGACCCTACATTGCAAGGCCTGAGGCAGGTAGCTAGGGAGGCACCTGATGCTCAAGGGAAGGGGGAATCTGTATACTAGAACAAAGGGTTACTGTACAGAGAGTGGACCCCTGAGGGAGGGCTAGAAGGTGAGAGAGTACAGCAGTTGGTAGTACCTAGAGCTTACCATCTGGCACTTCTAGCCATATCCCAGGATATTCCCTTTGCAGGTCATATGTGCATAAAATGTACAAATAGGTGTATTATGTAAAATTTCTATTGGCCTGGAATTTCCAGAGATGTAACAGGGTACTGCAGGTCCTGTGAGCAGTGTCAAAAGGTAGGCAAGGCAGGAGACAAGGTGAGAACTCCTTTGATTGAGGAGCCATTTCAGAGGGTAGCTATGGATATAGTGGGAACTCTGAGTACCCCAAGTTCCACAGGGAAACTGTATATCCTAGTGATTGTAGATTATGCTACACGATACCCTGAGGCAGTGGCTTTGTCCTCCATTGAGGCTGAGAAGGTGGCAAACGCTTTGCTAGAGATTTTCAGCCGGGTAGGTTTCCCAAAGGAAATACTGTCTGACAGAGGTGCCAATTTTATGTCAGATCTGCTGGCTTGTCTGTGGAGGTTCTGTGGGGTGAAGCACATGAAGACCACCCACTACCATCCCCAGACTAATGGTCTTGTTAAGAGGTTAAACTCTTACAATCAAGTCCATGCTTCGGGCATTTGCAGATCAGTTTAAGAGGGAGTGGGACAAATATTTGCCTCATCTGTTGTTTGCTTACAGAGAGGTTCCCCAGGAATCCACAGGTTTTTCACCCTTTGAGTTGCTGTATGGGCATAGGGTTAGGGGACCTCTAGATTTAATTTGAGATGAGTAGGAAGGTGAGTGTGAGTCTCACAAGGAGTCTGTTGTGGCATATGTCCTGAACCTCAGGACAAGGCTCAGGGAACTCATGGGCCTGGCCTAGGAGAACCTGGCAGAAGCCCAACAACAGAAAAAGGTGTAGTATGACAGGAATGCTCGAGCTAGAGAGTATGCTGTAGGGCAGCAGGTGATGGTTCTCATTCCTGTCAGACAAAACAAGCTGCAAGCAGCTTTGGAGGGACCCTACAAGATGGTAAGAAAGGTAAGTGCTGTTAACTACATGGTGGAAGTGCTAGGCAGAAGGCAGGGGCACAAAATGTACCATGTTAACATGATGAAACCTTACCATGATAGGGAGGCCCTTGTGCTGAGCATTTGCAGTGGATTGCAGGAGAAGTCTGAGGGAGATCTTGGGAGTGATCTCCTCAGTGAGGCTTGGACTGAAACCTCGGTGGAAGGGGTAACAATGTCCCAGCAGCTATCTCCTACCCAGGTTCAAGAAATCCGGGCAGTGTTGCCGAAATTTGAGGATGTGCTCACTGGGAAACCAGGGAGCACCCACCTGGTGCAGTACCAAGTGGATACAGGACTCCAAAGGCCTATTAGGCAGGCCCCTTATAGGGTGCCTGAGAGAGTCAAACAGACTCTGATGGAGGAGGTACAGGTGATGTTGGAACTAGGGGTGATTCAAGAGTCCAACAGTCCCTGGGCCTCACCAGTGGTGTTGGTGCCAAAGAAGGATGGCAGCTACATGTTCTGTGTGGATTACAGGAAGTTAAATAGTCACACAGAGTCAGATGCATACCCCATGCCTAGGACAGATGAGGCCCTAGAGCAGCTGGGTGGGGCTAAGTATCTTACAACCATTGATCTTACCAAGGGTTACTGGCAGGTGCCCTTGACTCCCAGTGCTAGAGAGAAGTCAGCCTTTGTGACTCCTTTTGGCTTGTATGAGTTCACAAAGATGCCCTTTGGGATGAAGAATGCCCCAACGACTTTCAGAGGCTGGTAGATCATATCTTAGCAGGAGCAGGAGGGTTTGCCCTTGCTTACTTGGATGATATTGCTATCTACAGCCATTCCTGGCAAGAACACCTTCAGCATGTCAGGGAGGTGTTGGGCAGACTACAGAGGGCAGGGCTGACCATTAAGCCGAGCAAATGTCAGGTGGGTATGGCAGAGGTCTCCTACCTAGGACACACAGTGGGGAGTGGTAAGATAAGGCCAGAACCTGCTAAAGTGGAAGCTATTCAGGCATGGCCTGCACCTGCTAATAAAAAGCAGGTGAGGGCATTCTTAGGGACAGCAGGGTACTACAGAAAGTTTGCTCCCAATTATAGTACCATAGCTGCTCCCCTCACAGACCTGACAAGGAAGAACAGGCCAGATAAAGTAGTGTGGACCCCATCATGTGAGCAGGCATTTCAGAAGCTTAAGGAAGCTTTGGGAGGACCCCCTGTGTTAGCCAGTCCAGACTATAGCAAATAATTTGTTGTACAGGTGGATGCTTCAAACTATGGGGTGGGGGCTGTACTTAGCCAGATTTCTTCAGAGGGAGAAGAGCACCCAGTGGTTTATCTCAGTCATAGGTGCCAACCCAGGAAGGAATGCCATGCAGCGGTAGAAAAGGAATGTCTAGCCATAGTGTGGGCACTAAAAAAACTTCAGCCTTATCTGTATGGAAGAAAATTCGCTGTGATGACAGATCACAACCCTCTAACATGGTTAAACAGAGCCAGTCAGCAAAATGCTAAGTTGCTAAGATGGAGCCTGGGGTTGCAAGCATATGATATGTCAGTGCAGCACCACAGTGGAACTAGCAATGCCAATGAAGATAGGCTCTCAAGACAGGGAATGGGGTGAGATACACCCAGATAGACCTGACACTCTCAAGCGACGTTTCTCAAGGGGCACTTGAAAAACTTGCTTGAGTTCCCCGGGGGGGGGGGGTATGTGATGATTGGGGAGCATTTTGATCTGGACATCTACCTTATCAACACTCTGCTTATGCTCACATGTAAGTTTGTAGTACTGTGATATCTTGTAGGAATAGTTAAAACTAGTAAAGATTAATTAGGTATTTTTCTATGAAACCAGACCTCTCCTACTGTATTATTTTAAGTTTCTGTGTGATCTGTGAACTCTTAGATATTTCTGTGGTGTAGTAGATTTGCCTTGTGTTTTAATTATTTATCATTAAATATTTTTAAAACCTTCTACCTGTGGCTGCTTTGTGTAGAGATGAAGTATGCTTTAGAGTACATTATATATTTATAGAGTTTACTGTCTAAGCCCTTCCAATAACCTTAGACTGTATAGTCACATTACCATTGGATATTAATATTGCACAGTAATAATTGGACACCCTTTTAAGGGCCTTTTAGTGGCTGATATTATTAACTGGGTGGTGGCAGTAATTACTACCGTATAGTCTGGGTTAAGGGGAACAGCTGGAGAATCTGTGTCAGCCTTTCCCAGGAGTGTCTGTGAAGTTGTATAAATACTTATCTCAAAGTGTGTGTGTGTTGTGTCAGCTACTTGGGCAGAGACACGAAGCACTGGTTGGGCAGAGAGGGTACTGGAGGTTTTAGCTTGCCCAGTTAGGCTGGGACCTGGACCCTATAGCTGTGCCAGTGGGGAGTCTTATTGGGGACCTGGTGAGCAAGGGAGCAACCAGCCCCAGATTGACTATGATCTCTGTGTGCACTTAAGGGAAATTGTACTTTACTGTGTATATTAGTTATCCTTTCCTCTCCTAGGAGACAACCTCCCTGGTGTTAGTGGTGAGGATTGAGGCTCCTTGATTGCTGGGCCAGGGCACGGTCGGCACACTAGGCATAGGTGTTTTTCTGAATTTTGTGTAGCTAATTGTAACCAGAGCCTGTGGTAATTAACCCAGCACCCACACTGGTATTTTACAACACAGTCTGCCATCTCAGACTTGGGACTGCTAAAAAATCGAATGTTTGATAACAAAGCATTTGGACTACATTTTGCAGCCAGAGAAGAACATTTAAACTACATTTATAATTGCACTTATCTTACCATTTAAATCAATTTTGTATGTTGTTTGCTCTTTATCTGAAGGTGAAGCTAATAATTTAAAGCATTTTTATAGTCTGCATTGCTTTTTAGTTTCTGTGGTGGGTCTAGGTGTTTTTCTGAGTTTGGTTTGCTCCCACCCTCCCTACTCCTGTTGTGGTTTTATACTTGGAGGGATTTGTCCTGCCTGCCCCCACTGTATATCTGCCCCCTGGAAGCTCCTCCCAGTCTCATCTTCTGTATATCTGATCCTAGAAGCTCCACCCAGTCTTATCTTTTCTGCTCATCTTACTGGTTACTGATGGAAGACACTGGAACTCCATCCCCTTATAATGTTAGTGTACTTTGAAAGTGCCTTGAAGTGTGTATATTTCTCATTGCAGTCTTGTCTGCCTTTGAATCATTTTGCAATTACTTTTAGCTAGTTGTTAGACTTGTTTCTGGTACCTGTTGACTTATGGTTAACTGAAGTGTGTTTTTACATTAAGATGGCTGGGGCTACAATTCTAGTGGGCGTAGAAATGTAGCCTGGTCTGTCTAACTTGGAAAATGCAGAGGGAAGCTTAAAGTGAGAATTGTTTGTAGATAGATATTTGATTTTTTCGATACATTTTCACTTTTGTCTACCTAAAATGGGTGTTTACATTAAGAAGGCTGGGACTGTAATTTTAATGGGAATAGAAAGGTAGCCTGGTCTGTCTGAGAATGCACATGAGGGCTTAAAGTCACAATTACTTGTTTTAGCTAGTTGTTACCATTTCAGTTTTGGCTAACCATAGTGTGTTTTATATTCAGAAGACAGGGACTGTTACTCTAGTGGCAGTAATAAAGTAGCCTGCTTAGTCTGAGTTGGGAAACACATAGGGAGGTTTAAAGTGCAATTGTTTCATTAGCCAGAGGGTTTTTAGGAACTTAGTTGGGTGTTAATCTGCACTTGAGAGCTACCTTTGCTGTGCTTTTACATTAAGAAGTTCCAGGATCATCCAGCTTCTGGCAGAAGGTATTTTTCTGGTCTCTCTGAGTTGAGAACCACTCCAGGGAGCTAAAAGTAACGTTCATTACTGGTCTAAGAGCATGGGAGCTGGTTTATAGCTTTTTTCTATCTGCTATAAATTAGAAACTTTTTCCAGAGCTCTTCACTTTTCTGTGGCAGTTAGCAGTACCCTGAATAGTAGCAATCCTATAAAACTAGTACTTAGGACTTTAACCCATAACTCATAAAGGCTTTTTATGGAGCTAAGCTTAGGGCAGCTAGTTAAGACATCACTGAAGTGAGCCCTGTAAAACCAAGATCCTAAACCATAATAGCCCAAACCTAATACAGGTCCTGACAACATGAACTTGCAATTTCCTAATGTCTCTGTAGCCAGCATGGTAGATATGGGCATCCTGGATGATGTAACAATTGTCTCTTGTATGCCAACACAATATGCAAGAGATGTACATGCCTAACCTCCCTGGAGACAAAATAATCTCACTTACGAACAAGGTTGTCAAAATGCACACACACTACATACTTTGCACTTGACACTTACCACACACACAGACCTTCTTAAACTGATACACTTAAAAGAATCCTCTCCAAACATGAAAGTCTTCCTAAGCTGACAAACTGCAATACCAACCCTCAGCAATCATTAAACCACACATCAAAAGCAAAATCTATCACCACACATAAAGCCTACACCCAATGATCCCCTAAGAACAAAGCTCATAAAAAAAGCAAACACTTTACCTAATACTCGTGTCATAGGGGATTCTATTAATGACACACAGACATTCCTCTCACCAGGCTGGACAAGGAGAAGATAATGGTTAGTTGCCTTTACGGAGCTCAGATCCACAATCTCACTAACACAGTCAAGTCACTGCACCACAGGCACCAATAAGATTCTATCATAGTCCAACTGGGTGTAAATGACCTGAGGCATACCTCACTGGACTATATGAAAAGAGAGATTATGGATATCTCTGAATATGTGTTGCAGACAGGTACATGTTATGCACTGAGGAACATTCTACCTTCACCAAGGATGATGCCACAGTATGAAGAGAAAATGATTGATTTTTAATAATTGGCTTAGTTTCACTCCAGGGAAAGCCAATATATGTCAGCATTGGAGGACATGGTAAATAGACCCCTTTGCTTTGCTTTGCCAAGGATAGTCTGCACTTGATCCCATTGGGCTTTTAGTTATTGACTAAAACTTTATCCATCCCCTTAGAGCCTTTTAAGGTAATATCAAAATGACAAAACGACATAGCAAAAAAACAAAAAAACTCAAAGCAACCTCCTTAAGGTGTTAGAGCTCAATGCTATGAGCCTAAACAAGAAACGTCACACCCTACAAGATCTTCTTACCTTGGAGAATGTAGACATCTGTGCTGTTACTGAGACTTGGTTTAAAGCCACAGTAAGTACTTCGGTAGTGAAAGGCTACAGTGCCTTCTACACATTTAGACCAACAGCAGCACAGACAGGGGCTAAAGGTGGAGGTGTCTCGATCTACATTAGCAGCAAATACAACTCTAGGTTGGTTAAACATGTTGATGCCCTGGAGTTCATCCATATCCAAGTCTCGATAGACAAGGCTCCTTACCATGTCCTGGCCAGCTACAGGTCACCCTCTACAACCTTATGAAGCTCACAACTCTTACTTAGACCTACTAAACGTGCTCACCATCCAAACAAATACCCACATCATGGGAGAATTTAACTACCCCTTTATAAACTGGTCAATGTACACTGCCTGTAAGACATAGGCACAAAGTTTCATGGACTTTATCATCTCAAACACCTGGACCAGATTGTGCACTCCCCAACCAGAGCATCAAAAATCTTGGACCTAGTACTCACCAACATGAGAGAGTGTTGACCCCCACCCCCCAGTGTCATGTCCTCATTGGTGAAATTGGACAGCAAAACTGTCTCTCTTGAAATTAAAATCAACCTGGAAACTCCAATTAAACCTGTAACAGTTAAAAAGTCTACTAAGCAAACTACATCCTATTAAGTGACAGTTTATCAAAAGTCACAACTGTCCCAAACCCCAGGGAAGACGACTACCCGTGTAGAGTTATTTATAGAAACCCTGTACAAACAAGTAAATGGCTTTATTGAAGCAGCTGTACTTACCAGAAGTAAGCCCATATCTAACACCAAAAAGAAGCCTCACTGGTGGAATCCTTACCTTAACAGGCTATACAACAAAAGAAAAAAATGTCATGCAAAAAACATAAAGCGCAACTCTCACGGAGATAATAGTTATCTGATTAAATTAAACAAGAAACTAAGAGATCTAATAAGTTCAAAAAAGACATTTATGAAGTCAGGATAGCCCCTCAGGCTAAGAGCAATCACAAGGCCTTCTTCAGTTATGGCAGAAACCAGTATGCAGAACTGGTGGTAAATGGCACAAGCTTTACTGAACAGAGTGACATAGCAGATTTACTGGCTGATAAATGTAGCTCTAACTTCACCCACCCATCCCCCCTCTACCCCCATGAAATCACTTCTAGCATAACCCTCCCAATTATCAACAAAGAGCAGGTCTTGGAGGCATTCACTAAGGGCAAAAACAATGCTTCTGTGGGCCCTGACAGTATCACCAGTTACATTTAAATAGCCTACAGCACGACCTAGCAGAGCCACTTGAGATCCTCAACTACAGCCTCAGAACAGGTTACACACCAGGTTGAATGGAGGGTCACAACAGTCGTCCATCTTCATGAGGTGGACCATCAACTGACCCAGGGAACTACAGACCCATAAGTCTGATAAGTCTAATATGCAAAGCCTTGGAACAAATTATCATGGAAATGATCAACAAGGAAATTGGCAACCTATGGACATTGGACCCATCCCAGTTTAGCTTTGGTAAGGGCAGGTCTTGCCTACTTAACCTGGAAGACTTCTTTGAGGGTCACCATGGTTTTGGATAAAGGGAAAATGGTGCATACCACCTACCTTGACCTGGCCAAAGCATTTGATACAATAGCCACTCAGTTATTGTTGATAAATTTGCAAAATTAGGCATCAATCACTACATAACTCACCGGATTGTCAGCTGGCTGACAGATAGGACCCAAGATATCAGGATGAGTGAAATCACCTCCAACAAGAGCTCAGACACTAGCGGAGTACCCCAGGTCTCCATTTTGGGCCCATTCCCATTTGACATCTACTTCTCAGAAGGCAAGGCTAATGTCAAAGGTCTCTGGCTCAGCAAGCTCAGAGATGACTGTACATTTCGAGCTATCATAGATTTCCGTATGACACCAATGTTCTACAAGAGGGTGTTACACAAACAAATTACAGGTGCAAAAGCTACAAATTAAAACTCAGTGATATCAGAGTACAGGCAAAGGTACAAGAAATAGGTGTCCTCAACAAAAGACTAGTTCTGGTATAGTTTTTAGAAGACTCTAGAACAGAAGCTTCTATTAAAGAAGGAATAATTAGTAGAGCATATAAAATATTGCACAATAACTATAAGAATCAACCAGTGGAGGTTAGAAAAGATTGGGAACAGAGACTGAATAAGCAATTCGCAAAAAAGCAATGGGTGGATATATGTATGTCTTGCAAATATGCAACAAAATCTAGAAGATTTAGGATTTTTGCTTGGAAATATTCACTTAGTTATTTTTATATCCCAAGTAGACTCCAGAGAATTTTTCCTCAGGTAGACAACAAATGTTGGAGGTGTGACGGAGAAGAAAGAGGTAATTAGGAAAATATTTTCTGGGAATGCATTAAGTTGACAGACTTTAAGGATTCCCTCTGGGATGCACTGTTGGAGAGTTTGTGATGAGAGAGATGATTTTTCTGACCTATGATACAGAATCAAAATTGTCTAGACATGCTAAGGCTTTGCTGTATCTAATTATATGGGAATTTACTAGAAAATGGAAATCAAAATCTAAACCAAATATACTAAAAGTAGTGAATATAGTAAGCGAGATAAAACAACTGGAATTATGATCTTTAGAAAAGGCTAGGAGCAAACTATTTAGGAAAAATGGGAATTGTGGGAACAATACATACAGGTGATGAATGAGATTTAAAAGAAGGCAGGACTTAAATAAGCTATGTAATGTTTGGCTGAAAATGATTGTGTAGATTATAAGTGATGTATATTGTTTGCAAATGGGAGTGTGTCAGTATGGTTCGTGATGTAAAATGCTTTCAACTAGGATTGTGTTGGTGTGGTTTGTTTTCATTTATATAAATGTATGATTGCCTATGTTATAAGTGATGGTTTAATAAAGATGTTTCTTGTTTAAAAAAGGGGGGCAGGAATTGAATAATTTATGTAATGTTGCTTAGGTTATATGATATATAGCAATATATGTGAAGTATAATGTTTGTAAATGTGAACTTGTTAATACAGTTTGATTACTTTTATATAAATGTAAATTTGCCTATGTCACATGTGATAATTCAATAAAGGTGTTTTAAAAAATAAATAAAAATAAAAATAAAAGCTCAGTGCAAAGAAATCCATAGTAGTGCCCTTTGGGAAATCATCCACCCAAGCTAATTACTTCATTGATAAAACACCCCTAATAGTTGTCTGATAGTTAGGGACAGTAATCTGGCTTTCAGCCAACATGTAGCCAAGATAATATGAAAACCATTCTGTCTCCTAATTCATAATTAAGAATATGACATCCATGTTCAAGGGAGTAATAGTACCACCCTAGTCATCCCTTATCAGACCAATTATTGAGCACAATGCCCCCTTTGGCATGTACCTAGCCAGTCATCTATATATCTATTTCTCTGTGTGTGTGCATGCATGTATATATATTTATATGGATCCACTTTGAATCATCGAATGTTCAGAACATGAACATTCTAATCATCAAGACCAGAACATCGAAGATTCAAAATGAACCACGCAAAAAACAAAAACACTTACAAAAACTGAAAGCCCCCTACACCCTCTACTTTAATATTCCAACTCATAGATCGCACTACAGTGGGGTAAGGGAAACCTCCCATTTACCGCTATATGTGGTAGCGTTAAATGGAAGATTTCCCGTACCCTGCCTGCAATGCCAACACTCAGATGACACACACACACACAAAACATGCAGGGAACCTTGCTGCCCTGCATACACACCCAAAATTCTAAAACTTTACTTACCTGGCACTTCCACTTTAAACCTTTGATGTTCTGAACATTGATGTTCTGGTCTTGATAATCAGAATTTCGATGTTCTGAACATTCGATGATTCAAAGTGGATCCATTTATATATATATATATATATATATATATATATATATATATATATATATATATATATATATATATATATATATATATATATATATATGTGTACATATATATAAAACCTGTATATCGATATATGGATTCCTGTCATTTGATCAAAAACTCAAAATATTGAAAATCTATTTAATGCAGGGGGCAAGCCCACCCATGATTCCCCACCCCCTGCTGATTATATACATCAGCTCTGTGATTGCACAACAGTGGGGAAAGGGTATATCCCCATCTTTAATAGTCTGAGTTTTCAATCAAAAGATTCAAACCCATATGTTTGTGTGTGTGTGTGTGTGTGTGTGTGTGTGTGTGTGTGTGTGTGTGTGTGTGTGTGTGTGTGTGTGTGTGTGTGTGTGTGTGTGTGTGCGCGCGCTAGTGTGCGCATGTGTGGAAAAACTCCATATATTTGAATGTTCGTAATATCAGATGTTTTTACAGCCAGCAGAAGTGATGGAAAATTGATTTGATCGCTTATGGCAGTGCTAGTTTGTCAGAGGTGGCAGAATGTCAGTGAGTGGGAATTTGCTCTTTCCTTGCAGTTGTCTGATCTCAGGGATGGTACATATAATTAGCAGGGGGTGTGGGGGTGCAGAGGGGCAAGCCCCCTGAAAAAAAATCATTAGATTTATTTTGTTTTTTTATTATGAGATTTGATCTTTTTGGATCAATGTTTTGTCATCCGATGTTTTTGTACTTCAATATTTCAAAATACATATATGTATGCCTGTTTGTATACAAGCATACATTACGTTACACCAAATGGTTGATTGCAATTCAAGCAAATCCTCTCAACATAAGCAATAAAAGAAAGAAAATATAACATATTTAAAGAAATCCAGCAATCACAGTAAGCCCTTTCATTTCTTCCAGACTTCATCAGAATCACTGTCTTATTTTGAGAATTTTTGACTTATTTTGCAAATACATGCATACTTATTGCTTTTCACCTAAAAGGCATTTGAATGGTAAGAAAATGATGTGAAATGATTTCAAACTGTCCGTAGGATCATATGAACCACAAGACTGGTAAATTTGAAGACCTTGTGTGTTGTCTCAAATATCACCTTTAAGATGTACCCCCCACCACTATTTCCAGGATGGAGAAACATGTCAGACTGAGAATTAATTTCTTTATATACATTATAAATGTATGAGTGCACTGAAGATAGACAGAGAGGCTAATCACCTCTGGTTAATGTTACTCTATGTACTTGCAATACTGTTTGTACAAACAAGTTCTTTTTTTTATTTCCTGGGTTAAAGCTAGGAATGTAATAAGTATCCTTGCTTATGCTGAGTGGTTCCTATTCCTCTTTAAACTTCAACAGCAGCCTTTCTTTTCAGGACTTCTGTTTTTGTGGTAACTGACTGTTAAGACTAGGACAGATTGTTAGATTAAAAGAAAATGGAGAACCCAGTTTACATCAAAACAAGGAAATGCTTCATAACAGATTATAAAATTAAGTTAATTTACTCAGATACATTTTATATATATAGCACATAAAGCCCTTAATACTTGTGGTGGAATGCCTCTCTAAGTAACACTGCAATAATGTTTATGCTGAAGAAACATAAATTCAATACATCCCAACCTCCAATAAACTACCTTAAAACAGAGTCCAAACTATTCACAGTGAAGTGCACTAACTGGAAAGCAGCAACAATTTAATAACATTAATCTCTGCATTATCAATCTTTTTGTGCAAATGAATGTTAGATGAAGAAGAACTATAGCTTTACTTACAGCAGACTGTAACTCAGAAACACACAAAAGCTCAAGTTTTTTTAACAAATATCTTTGTATTCTAAATTATGCATCATCAGTTAGATAAAACATGCACTGTCCACAATTAAAACTAATCCTGTGTTAACATCCCACCCCTTAACCTAGAGTCATACATATAATATATACTAGTTTATATCTCAGAGTCAGACGGATTTTGCTGCCATAGATATTTAAATATATGGCCTGGATTACCTTAACTTTACATATGTAAAATACATAGATTCACAAAAGCATAAGCAATTAATGCAGAAATGTGCAGATCCAGATTCAAACCCATTATACACAGCAAATCTTAACTTTATCTACATATACACACTGGCAATTTGTATTCAGCAGCTCTTACAAGCCTAGTATGGTTGTGAATATTAAAAGAGAAGGCTATTGAATAATTACCTTCATATATATTTACTAAAATGAAATAAAACACACTAATATTTCACATGAATGATAACACCCATTTCAATATAGGTCAACCAGTTCATCTTTATAGCTGAAACCTGAAAAATATACAGCAACTCAGTTGGGACTTGCTAGGTCATATAACTCCATTGTAAACATTAATTTATTGGCAGAACCTAGGCTGCAAGCAAACATTGTTAAGAAATTACAAGATAAAAAAAAATAATCTGGTTCCACACAGCAGTGAAAATCAATTTGTCCTTTATTGTAGTAGGTAAGCGCTTTCTCGGAATAAAATCCGCGTCATCTGACCAACAAAGATAGAATAGCAGTTACATTTTTAAACACTAAAACATCCAGTCAAAAATCAGATAAAATGTGCATCATAGCTAAAAGCCATGTGATAAAATACATTTGTAGAATATATAGATCATTAAATAAAATTGAATAAAACAGACTAAATGAACAATATGTACTTAAAAACTGATAAATACAATAGTAAAAAAATAATAAAAGATGGACTATTGAAATATACATGATAAAATATTAAAAGAGAGATCAATGCTTTAATGGCCGTGCTTTAAGGAAGGGTTTCAGGGAAACTCTGTTGTTTAAACCAGGAGGTTTATCAGCTTAAAAGCGCAAAATCCATTTCTGTTCACTAGATTCTGTTCTATCATTTATGTCACCTCCTCTCTTGGTACTATGCAGAATCTCTAGTACCATAAAGCTAAATTTATGTTCTTTACCTTTTAGCTACATGTAATGATAGTGCGCTGGTTTCTTTAACATTCCTGATACCATAAGGTGTTCAAGTATTCTATCATTAAACACCCTGTTCGTTTTCCCTATGTAAAATGAGAAGCAGGTAGTACAATAGCAAAAATAGACAACATTTTTGTTCGACAATCTGCATAAAAAGCAGTATCTATCTTAAAACCCAAAGTGGGATGTGTGAAATGATTACCAATATGTATATGTGTACAGGCCATACAATTCCTACACATATATGTACCAAATCTATCAGATAATATAGTTGATTTAGTAATAAAGGATCGATAACAGAGCTGACTCTTAAGTGATCTATTATTTCTAAAAGCAAAATCTGGCTGTGGGCCAATGACCCCATTCAACTCATGTACAGTAGACAGAATATCCCAGTTCTTTTTAATAATATCACATGCTACATGCACATTACTGGCAAAGGTCAATGGCATCCTTAGTTTATTCCTAGAGGTATCAGTGGAAGCATCACTTGAGAAAGTATTGTCAATATTATCCCTGTTGTTAATACTAGTGGGGAGGGGGGAAAAGTATGGCTGGCACTTACCTGATCTATGCCGCCATCCTTCTGCTATTTGAGAATCAATAAGTTTACTACTACAGCCTCTTTCTAAAAATTCTTGTTTAAGTGTTTGTAATGCAACAATGAGACTATCATCATCATTAAAAAGTCTCATAGTTCGAAATATCTGTCCTTTCAACACATTGAATTTTGTATGATTCGGATGCATACTGCCATAGTGTAGAACATTATTCTTTCTAACAGTTTTCTTATACAAAGTAGTAGACACAGTGGATAAATTATTTTTAGTAACTTTAACATCCAAAAACTCTACTTCTTTATCAGAATATTCATAGGTAAGTCTCAAAAAAGTATTCAACTGATTTAAGTATAAAAGAAACTCTTGTAGCCGCTGCTCTGAGCCATGCCACAACAAAAAAATATCATCCACAAAACGTTTATACCATTTGATGTTAACCTGGTATTCATTATTCGAAAGTACATATTTAGCTTCCCGACTACACAGCCAGGAGGATGAAATAAGGTCAGGAAAGAGATACAAACAAGCTTAGTTCACAATATCTCTACTTTAACTGACTCACAATTATCTGTGTTAAACAGAGGTTTAACCTTTGTTCCAGCTCAAAGAATGGACATAACAGAGGTAATTAAAGGCCTACACCTTTTTGACAGAACTCTTACACTTAAAGCTATGTTTGGTAATTCTAATAATGCTGATTGTATATTTAGAAAGCCCAGCACTTACATACCACCTAGTAATTCTACTATAGATCTGTTCATTGACCTTTGTGAAAAACAACTTAGAGAGAAGTCTCTAGATAAGCAAACTAATAATTTTAGTAATTTATCAGCTGCAGAGTTACAAGCTCTAGTTGAATTGAAAGAACTAAATAGTATAGAAATACGTCCAGCTGATAAAGGAAGTGGTATTGTCGTTATCGACAAGGACAAATATATAGAATCTATGTTAAGTCATTTCAGTGACGTTGATACATATGCCATTTTACCTATGCATATACTCAGTAGTGTCATAGAAAAAGTACAGCTTTTGATCTTTGATTTATTAATAACAGGCATGATATCTGAGCAACTGTTTTGAGTATTCCAAGATAGAACATCCAACAGTCCCTTTGATATATGGTCTACCCAAAATGCATAAGAATCCCTTAACTCCACCTATGCGCCCTATAGTTTCAGGCTGAGGTTGGATAACTGAGCCACTTTCTATTTTCGTAGAAAAGACTTTGCATGCTGCCTTGGCTAATTGTAGCACTGTTTTAAAAGATACCAAGAGTTTTTTAAATGAGCTATCTAAACAAAATGAAATTATCTTAGGACAATGTTTATTTGTAACTCTGGATATTGAATCATTGTTCACTGTTATACCCAATGAATGGAGAATTGAAAATGTCAAAGAATTATTGCGTGAGAGAAACACCCCTGATGCTAAGGTGAAACTTATTTGCACACTTTTGGAAATCATCCTAGAAAACAATGTGTTTATTTTTAATGATGTTTATTATGCACAAAAAGTTGGCGTAGCTATGGGCACAGCTTGTGCTAATAGTTACGCCAACCTATCCCTAGCCAACTGGGAAGCTAAACATGTACTTTCAAATAATGAATACCAGGTTAACATCAAATGGTATAAACGCAAATGGTATAAACGTTTTGTGGATGATATTTTTTTGTTGTGGCATGGCTCAGAGCAGCGGCTACAAGAGTTTCTTTTATACTTAAATCAGTTGAATACTTTTTTGAGACTTACCTATGAATATTCTGATAAAGAAGTAGAGTTTTTGGATGTTAAAGTTACTAAAAATAATTTATCCACTGTGTCTACTACTTTGTATAAGAAAACTGTTAGAAAGAATAATGTTCTACACTATGGCAGTATGCATCCGAATCATACAAAATTCAATGTGTTGAAAGGACAGATATTTCGAACTATGAGACTTTTTAATGATGATGATAGTCTCATTGTTGCATTACAAACACTTAAACAAGAATTTTTAGAAAGAGGCTATAGTAGTAAACTTATTGATTCTCAAATAGCAGAAGGATGGCGGCATAGATCAGGTAAGTGCCAGCCATACTTTTCCCCCATCCCCACTAGTATTAACAACAGGGATAATATTGACAATACTTTCTCAAGTGATGCTTCCATTGATACCTCTAGGAATAAACTAAGGATGCCATTGACCTTTGCCAGTAATGTGCATGTAGCATGTGATATTATTAACAAGAACTGGGATATTCTGTCTACTGTACATGAGTTGAATGGGGTCATTGGCACACAGCCAGATTTTGATTTTAGAAATAATAGATCACTTAAGAGTCAGCTCTGTTATCGATCCTTTAATACTAAATCAACTATATTATCTGATAGACTTGGTACATATATGTGTAGGAATTGTATGGCCTGTACACATATACATATTGGTAATCATTTCACACATCCCACTTTGGGTTTTAAGATAGATACTGCTTTTTATGCAGATTGTCGAACAAAAAATGTTGTCTATTTTTGCTATTGTACTACCTGCTTCTCATTTTACATAGGGAAAACGAACAGGGTGTTTAATGATAGAATACTTGAACACCTTATGGTATCAGGAATGTTAAAGAAGCCAGCGCACTATCACTACATGTAGCTAAAGAGGGTAAAGAACGTAAGTTTAGCTTTATGGTACTGGAGATTCTGCATAGTACCAAGAGAGGAGGTGACATAAATAATAGAACAGAATCTAGTGAACAGAAATGGATTTTGTGCTTTCAAGCTGATAAACCTCCTGGTTTAAACAACAGAGTTTCCCTGAAACCCTTCCTTAAAGCATGGCCATTAAAGCATTGATCTCTCTTTTAATATTTTATCATGTATATTTCAATAGTCCATCTTTTATTATTTTTTACTATTGTATTAACCAGTTTTAAGTACATATTGTTCATTTAGTCTGTTTTATTCAATTTTTTTAACGATCTATATATTCTGCAAATGTATTTTATCATATGGCTTTTAGCTATGATGCACATTTTATCTGATTTTTGATTGGATATTTTAGTGTTTAAAAATGTAACTGCTATTCTGTCTTTGTTGGTCTGATGAAGCAGATTTTATTCCGAGAAAGCACTTACCTACTGCAATAAAGGACATATTGATTTTCACTGCTGTGTGGAACCAGATTATTTTTATTTTTTTTTATCTTGTACTCTCTGGTTTTTGCATCTGATTCCTTATTTGGTTTCATAGTTTCATAGTTTAGTACTAGGCTATCTGCCCTTGGGCATTTGTAAGCCTAGCCATAGTGATGTGGCTTTTGCCACCCCATGACATGGTATAAAAATGCACAGAATAAATTTGAATACTGTGTCTCTGTCTAGTAGTGACACAATGAAGGTCCCCTTATATAATAGAATTAGTTTACTGTGCCCCTGTCTAGCAGTGACACAGATGTGACCCCTGGGGTAAACTTACGATCTCCCATCCACTCATCAAGATTTCTCTTGAAGAGAGTCAGTGAGGGGCTCTGCCTAACATGAACTGGGATCTTGTTCCAAAGCATGGGAAGCCTCTGGGTTATGAATCTATCCCTCCAGCATGTCCTATTCATACTTGTGCCAAGGTTTAAGTCTTTAGCTCTCGTGGTCCTGATGGATTTGGATTTTTTGAGGTGGAGCATGTCCATCAGATCCTGATTGGACATGGCCTTGTATGTCAGGCAGAGATCACCTCTGAGCAGGTGGTATGCTACTGAATAGAGCTGAAGTTTCTTTAGTCTGGCAGAATAAGACATATGTTGGAGACCCTTGATCCTCTTGGTGAGGTACTTTTGTGGTCTCTCCAGCTGTTGCAGATGCCAGGTGAGGTACATACCAAATGGGGCATTGTACTCAATCATGGGTCTGATGAGGGAGGAGTATAGGGGTACAATGACATCCTTGGATCTGGATGTGAATCCCTTCATGATGAGGTGTGCAAGGTAGAATGTTTTTCTAACCACTTTGGCAACGTGGGTGTCAAATGAGAGGTCGCTGATTACTTTTTCCGTACTCAGTGGGTTGCTGTCTATGTGATAATTTGTGGGTACTTTGTTTTTCCCAAAGGGGATGACTATACATTTTTTGGCATTTAGTTAAAGGCCTTGACTCCGGCACCAATTGTCCGTTTCTGTGAGGCCTTTTTGTAGGATGTATGTGTCCACTGGTGTATCGACTATGGCGCCTAGTTTGCAGTCATCTGCGAACTTTGTCAGCCACAACCCTCCCATGTTTGCTTTAACATCTGAGAAATAAATGCCGAACAAGAGGGGTCCCAGGACAGATCCCTGTGGGACACCACTTGTGACTGGCTTTGAGTCTGACATTGCTCCAACGATTTTAACTTTATGGATTCTGTCCTTTAGCCAGTTTGCAACCCATCTAGTGACATAAGGGTTTACATTTAAGCTGTTGAGCTTATCTATGATGCCTGAGTGGGGTATTGTGTCGAACGCCTTAGCCAAGTCCAGGTAGGCTGTATGGACTGTTTTGCCCTCATCAATGGCTCTAGTGACTGTTTTGAAAAAGTCAACCAGGTTCAAAAGGCAGGATCTGCCCTTTACAAAGCCGAACTGGGTGGGGTCAAGTGTCTGTAGGTCCCCTATGTCTCTGTTTATGAGTTCCATAATGATTCTTTCCATAGCTTTACAGACCAGGCTGGTCAAGCTTATGGGGCGGTAGTTCCCAGGGTCTGTAGAGGTACCCCCTTTGTGGAGTGGGACCACTGTTGCTGTACGCCAGTGTTCAGGTACATATCCTGTAGTAAGGCTAAGGTTAAATAGCATTTTTATGTGCGGATTTAGCTCCTCTTGGAGTTCACGTAGCACGCAACCCGGGATACCGTCAGGTCCCATTGATGCTGTGTTTTTAGCTTTGTTGAGGGCGGTTCTCACTTGGACGTCTGAGATGACAGGGAGATTACATTCAGCTGGGATACGTATTTCTTCTTTTGGGGGTGAGGGAGGGGAGAAATTTGCACTGAACCTGTCAGCCAGAATGTTGGCAATATCTGTGGGTTCTGTGTATTTTTTGTTGTTGTGAACTAACTCTGAGCATATCTGAGGGTTTCCACCCAGGTATCTAACATAGGTGAAGAAGGCTTTGTGGTTATCTTTAGTGTCCTTAGCGATTTTTCTCTCAAAGTTGGCCTTGGATGTTTTTATGAGAGAACATAGTTTTCTGCTAATGTTGATCAGAGATGTCTTCCCTTTATGGGATTTTGCTCTGTCGTGCAGTAGCTTCCTTCTTTTGTTATACAATTTGTTAATGGCTGAGGTCCACCAGACAGGACGCTTGCCTTTGGTGGAGAGGGACTTGGATTTATTTGGGATTGCATGATCCATGCATTCTTGGAGATGTCCATAGAAAGCATTTGTGAAGGATTCAGCATTGTGAGATGTGGTATCCACTGACCCAGTGGGCTTAAAGGATGCCATCTCAGTCTTAAGAAGAGTGAAGTCTGCTTTTGAGAAGTTTTTCACTATGGTCTTTTGTGCTGGGTGTGGAGGTGGGATATGTATATCCAGGGTGATTAGTTTGTGGTCAGATCTCACTAGTGAGGGGTATACCTCCGGTGTGGAGCATTTTGTCCCCATGTTTGTGATGATCAGGTCTAGTATATTGTCTCCCCTAGTGGGAGAGGTGACTAGTTGTTCCAGTGCATTTGAATTTATGAATTCCAGGAACCTTTGGGCTAGGGTGTTAGGGCTAGAATAGTGTACCCAATCTATGTTTAGGTAGTTGAAGTCTCCCAGTATGATGGTATTTTGTGATACATTCATATCCTCCAATGTCTTCAGGAAGGTTGAGTGGGGTTCCTGAGATTGGGAGGGTGGTCTGTAACATGCTACCAGTTGTATAGCAGTTTTGCCTATGGTTAATTGCACCTGTATGGTCTCTGATGCTTCATGTGTTGCTACTAACCTGGAGGTGTGGGTGTCCTTGATGAATATGGACACTCCCCCTCCCTTTGTGGTTCGGCCCGGGTTTTGGGGCCGAAAAGCATGATACGAGGTATAGCCTGGTAGCGCTGGGGTGCTCTCAGGAGCCTTGAACCAGGTTTCAGTTACTGCACAGATGTCGATGTTCTCCATACTGAGGAGTGCATCGAGTGCCTGCATCTTGAGATTTAGACTTCTGGCGTTGAGCAGAATTACCCTTAGTTTTTTTCCATTTTTGTTTTCTAAGGAGGTGGGTTTGTCTTTTGAGCCTTGCCTAAAAAAGGCACTATGGGGGTGGCAAGAGCCTTAGCCAATATCCGGAAGCCCAGTGGTGACAGATGTAAGCCGTCCCTTGCGAAGCAGCTTGGCTTGTCCAACATGTCATCCTAGGCAGACAGACATTGGATCCCCTTAGAATGACACCAGTACTTGAGCCAATTATTAAAGCTGATCATCTTGTCTTTGTATTGTGGCATCATTCTTGGTGAGGGCAAGATGCTGCTCAGGGTCAGGGTCATACCAGCCTGGGCTACATAATCAGAGAGCTCCTCTATGTCTCTTTTCATGTAGTCCAGGGAGGTACGTCTCAGGTCATTCACGCCAGCATGGACAATGACGGAGTCATATTTGTACTTGCTTTGGAGTGACCTGAGTGCGTGTGTTATGTGGCGGATCCTAGCTCCCGATAGGCAGCTCACAGTCACCCTCTCCTTGTTCAGCCTGGTAAGTGGGACATCAGTGTGTCTGACTATAGAGTCACCGATTACTAGTGTATCAGGCATGGTGTTTGGCCTTAAGGGCTGTGATTGGTTGACACACTGATTTATTGAAGTATGTGTTGCATGTGTTTTGTTTTGAGGTGGTGGATTTTTGGATGTCTGCATTGGGAGCCTCTGTTGTTTTGGTAAGTTTTTTATTAGAGCATCCGAGTATGTCTTTGTGTTTTTATGTGTTTGGTTTGCAGTTGTGGTAGGTCTATGTGGGACTGGGTTTGTTGTGTGTGTGGTTACCATCTCCTCCTGTCTGGTCATGCCAGCCCTGAGTTGAGAGAGTTCAGCCTCCAGTTTGGCTATATTGTTGCATCTCTCACATGTATTTGTGTTTGTTGGGAGGAGGAGAGGGTTGTCTGTGTACATGAGACAATTGTAGCATTGTCTCAAGATACCCATATTACCAGCTGAACTGGAGAGGATGCCAGTAATCTACCACTCGACATGCTAGAACAGTATAAGGGAGTGCTGTGCCTTTAAGGGAAGTGGATATTCACAGGGGTGGTAGGTGGTTGTAGTGCTTACTTAGTACGAGAGTGCTTACTTAGTAGAGAAGTTTTGAGAACAAGTGCTAGGCTTATAATATAGTGAGTAGTCTGATTATACTAAGAGTAGAGCTTTCTTAAGGGAAAATTTGAAGAGCAGACTTGGTGGAGCCGGAAAAAGTTTAACTGGCGCTGCGCCACAACCGCGAAAAGCCGTGCAAACGCGGATTTTAAACAGGGAACTACAAAAGAGCTAAAAATGGTCCAAAACAACCAATTACTACAGCTCTTGTGCTGAGGTCACTTCCTACAGGGACAGGTAGGCTGCTCAAGGCTCCCCACTCCCACTGGTGAGCAAAGAAACTTCCCTCTATCCAAGTAAGGTAATGGACAACACAGGAACTACACCACAGCCCAGAATACAGCAATGCCTGTAAACTGGTCTAAACTAGTTGAGGAGAGGTGGGAAAACAAGGATTATTTTTTTGTTTTTTTGATAGAAACACACAGAAAATTCAGAAACAGTGATAAATCAGTTACACAGGCTAGCACACTTGGGCAGCCTCAACAGTTAAATTAAACAAACAAACAAACAAACTTTCGATCAAATTCGACTAAAAAGTAACTTTAAGTGCAGATTTTAAAATAATGCAGTAAACAGCTAAAAAAGCAGTTTAAGCTTGTTCAGGGTAAGCTACAGAAGCTATTCCAAGTAAAAAAACAGCAAAGATACTTAAATCCAGAAAGTAGTCACTTTTCTGAGTTCTTTGTAGCTAGGACCACTCTGCAGGACCACGAGGTGCCTGTCTGAGTAGTATAGACAGAAAAAAATGCCCAGAGGCGGATTTTAAACAGGGAACAAAAAAAGAGCTAGAAATGGTCCAAAACAACCAATTACTACAGCTCTTGTGCTGAGGTCACTTCCTACAGGGACAGGTAGGCTGCTCAAGGCTCCCCACTCCTACTGGTGAGCAAAGAAACTTCCTTCTATCCAAGTAAGGTAATGGACAACACAGGAACTACACCACAGCCCAGAATACAGCAATGCCTGTAAACTGGTCTAAACTAGTCAAGGAGAGGCGGGAAAACAAGGATTATTTTTTTGTTTTTTTGTTTTTTTTGATAGAAACACACAGAAAATGCAGAAACAGTGATAAATCAGTTACACAGGCTAGCACACACATTAGTGGGCAGCCTCAAAAGTTAAATTAAACAAACAAACAAACAGACTTTCGATCAAATTCGACTAAAACGTAACTTTAAGTGCAGATTTTAAAATAATGCAGCAAACAGCTAAAAAACAGTTTAAGCTTGTTCAGGGTAAGCTACAGAAGCTATTCCAAGTAAAAAAACAGCAAAGATACTTAAATCCAAAAAGTAGTCGCTTTCTGATTTCTTTGTAGCTAGGACCACTCTGCAGGACCACGAGGAGCCTGTCTGAGTAGTATAGCCATAAAAAAACACCCATAGGCGGATTTTAAACAGGGAACTAAAAAAGAGCTAGAAATGGTCCAAAACAACCAATTACCACAGCTCTAGTGCTGAGGTCACTTCCTACAGGGACAGGTAGGCTGCTCAAGGCTCCCCACCCCCACTGGTGAGCAAAGAAACTTCCTTCTATCCAAGTAAGGTAATGGACAACACAGGAACTACACCACAGCCCAGAATACAGCAATGCCTGTAAACTGGTCTAAACTAGTCGAGGAGAGGTGGGAAAACAAGGATTATTTTTTTGTTTTTTTGATAGAAACACACAGAAAATGCAGAAACAGTGATAAATCAGTTACACAGGCTAGCACACTTGGGCAGCCTCAACAGTTAAATTAAATAAACAAACAAACAAACTTTCGATCAAATTCGACTAAAAAGTAACTTTAAGTGCAGATTTTAAAATAATGCAGCAAACAGCTAAAAAACAGTTTAAGCTTGTTCAGGGTAAGCTACAGAAGCTATTCCAAGTAAAAAAAACAGCAAAGATACTTAAATCCAGAAAGTAGTCGCTTTTCTGAGTTCTCTGTAGCTAGGACCACTCTGCAGGACCAGGAGGAGCTTGTCTGAGTAGTATAGCCAGAAAAAAACGCCCAGAGACGGATTTTAAACAGGGAACTACAAAAGAGCTAGAAATGGTTGAAAACAACCAATTACTACAGCTCTTGTGCTGAGGTCACTTCCTACAGGGACAGGTAGGCTGCTCAAGGCTCCCCACTCCCATTAGGTGAGCAAAGAAACTTCCCTCTATCCAAGTAAGGTAATGGACAACACAGGAACTACACCACAGCCCAGAATACAGCAATGCCTGTAAACTGGTCTAAACTAGTCGAGGAGAGGCGGGAAAACAAGGATTATTTTTTGTTTTTTTGATAGAAACACACAGAAAATGCAGAAACAGTGATAAATCAGTTACACAGGCTAGCACACTTTAGTGGGCAGCCTCAACAGTTAAATTAAACAAACAAACAAACAAACTTTCGATCAAATTCGACTAAAAAGTAACTTTAAGTGCAGATTTTAAAATAATGCAGCAAACAGCTAAAAAACAGTTTAGGCTTGTTCAGGGTAAGCTACAGAAGCTATTCCAAGTAAAAAAACAGCAAAGATACTTAAATCCAAAAAGTAGTCGCATTTCTGAGTTCTTTGTAGCTAAGACCACTCTCCAGGACCACGAGGAGCCTGTCTGAGTAGTATAGCCAGAAAAAAATGCCCAGAGGCGGATTCTAAACAGGGAACTAAAAAAGAGCTAGAAATGGTCCAAAACAACCAATTACTACAGCTCTTGTGCTGAGGTCACTTCCTACAGGGACAGGTAGGCTGCTCAAGGCTCCCCACTCCCACTGGTGAGCAAAGAAACTTCCTTCTATCCAAGTAAGGTAATGGACAACACAGGAACTACACCACAGCCCAGAATACAGCAATGCCTGTAAACTGGTCTAAACTAGTCGAGGAGAGGTGGGAAAACAAGGATTATTTTTTTTTGTTTTTTTGATAGAAACACACAGAAAATTCAGAAACAGTGATAAATCAGTTACACAGGCTAGCACACTTTAGTGGGCAGCCTCAACAGTTAAATTAAACAAACAAACAAACAAACTTTCGATCAAATTCGACTAAAAAGTAACTTTAAGTGCAGATTTTAAAATAATGCAGCAAACAGCTAAAAAACAGTTTAAGCTTGTTCAGGGTAAGCTACAGAAGCTATTCCAAGTAAAAAAACAGCAAAGATACTTAAATCCAGAAAGTAGTCACTTTTCTGAGTTCTCTGTAGCTAGGACCACTCTGCAGGACCACGAGGAGCCTGTCTGAGTAGTATAGCCAGAAAAAAATGCCCAGAGGCGGATTTTAAACAGGGAACTACAAAAGAGCTAGAAATGGTCCAAAACAACCAATTACTACAGCTCTTGTGCTGAGGTCACTTCCTACAGGGACAGGTAGGCTGCTCAAGGCTCCCCACTCCCACTGGTGAGCAAAGAAACTTCCTTCTATCCAAGTAAGGTAATGGACAACACAGGAACTACACCACAGCCCAGAATACAGCAATGCCTGTAAACTGGTCTAAACTAGTCGAGGAGAGGCGGGAAAACAAGGATTATTTTTATTTTATTTTTTTTTATAGAAACACACAGAAAATGCAGAAACAGTGATAAATCAGTTACACAGGCTAGCTCACACATTAGTGGGCAACCTCAAAAGTTAAATTAAACAAACAAACAAACAGACTTTTGATCAAATTCGTCTAAAAAGTAACTTTAAGTGCAGATTTTAAAATAATGCAGCAAACAGCTAAAAAACAGTTTAAGCTTGTTCAGGGAAAGCTACAGAAGCTATTCCAAGTAAAAAAACAGCAAAGATACTTAAATCCAAAAAGTAGTCACTTTTCTGAGTTCTTTGTAGGACCACGAGGAGCCTGTCTGAGTAGTACAGCCAGAATAAAATGCCCAGAGGCGGATTTTAAATAGGGAACTACAAAAGAGCTAGAAATGGTCCAAAACAACCAATTACTACAGCTCTTGTGCTGACGTCACTTCCTACAGGGACAGGTAAGCTGCTCAAGGCTCCCCACTCCCACTCCCACTGGTGAGCAAAGAAACTTCCCTCTATCCAAGTAAGGTAATGGACAACACAGGAACTACACCACAGCCCAGAATACAGCAATGCCTGTAAACTGGTCTAAACTAGTCGAGGAGAGGTGGGAAAACAAGGATTATTTTTTTGTTTTTTTGATAGAAACACACAGAAAATGCAGAAACAGTGATAAATCAGTTACACAGGCTAGCACACTTTAGTGGGCAGCCTCAACAGTTAAATTAAACAAACAAACAAACAAACTTCCATCAAATTCGACTAAAAAGTAACTTTAAGTGCAGATTTTAAAATAATGCAGCAAACAGCTAAAAACAGTTTAAGCTTATTCATGGTAAGCTACAGAAGCTATTCCAAATAAAAAAACAGCAAAGATACTTAAATCCAGAAAGTAGTCACTTTTCTGAGTTCTCTGTAGCTAGGACCACTCTGCAGGACCACGAGGAGCTTGTCTGAGTAGTATAGCCAGAAAAAAATGCCCAGAGGCGGATTTTAAACAGGGAACTACAAAAGAGCTAGAAATGGTCCAAAACAACCAATTACTACAGCTCTTGTGCTGAGGTCACTTCCTACAGGGACAGGTAGGCTGCTCAAGGCTCCCCACTCCCACTGGTGAGCAAAGAAACATTCCTCTATCCAAGTAAGGTAATGGACAACACAAGAACTACACCACAGCCCAGAATACAGCAATGCCTGTAAACTGGTCTAAACTAGTCGAGGAGAGGCGGGAAACAAGGATTATTTTTTTTTTTTGATAGAAACACACAGAAAATGCAGAAACAGTGATAAATCAGTTACACAGGCTAGCACACTTTAGTGGGCAGCCTCAACAGTTAAATTAAACAAACAAACAAACTTTCGATCAAATTCGACTAAAAAGTAACTTTAAGTGCAGATTTTAAAATAATGCAGTAAACAGCTAAAATAACAATTTAAGCTTGTTCAGGGTAAGCTACAGAAACTATTCCAAGTAAAAAAACAGCAAAGATACTTAAATCCAGAAAGTAGTCGCTTTTCTGAGTTCTCTGTAGCTAGGACCACTCTGCAGGACCACTGTTTTTGTTTGGTACTGTTAAGAAATTCATGCACTTGTCTCAAGCTTCTGAAGACTCATTGACCATCCTTTGCTGTTCAAATTTTTAGAGCAGGCTTGGTCCTGGGTGCCCTGGGCCCTTATTAGCAGGCTTGAGTCATGCAGCTTTGATAATCATGTCACCTAATCAGAGCCTTCTGGCCTCCAGTGAAATTATAATAATATGAATTGCAGGGGGATTGGAAGGCTACATGTCTGAGGGTGCTGCTACTATTTGTGCTTTCTAGTTTGGCAGTTTGTTTTACTTCTGGGTGGCAGCTAGAAAGACAAGTGCCACACTGAAGGTGAGTGATTCCATGATGTGTATTCCAGGGTTATTGTAAACCTTTTTGTGATTCTTTGGGTACAGTACCTCACTTCTATCTGGCAATCAAATTCATGCATAGAAGATTGCTAGGATGTGTAACCTGTGTATTCCAGTATTAATGAAAACGTTGGCAGAACCTTCAGGTACAATGCTACATTCCTCTCTGGTTATCTAAGTATTGTATGCTACAGGGGATAGTTGCAATGAGTGACCTCTAATCCAGTTTTGTCTAAATTTTGACAGAAAACTTTTAGACTCATCCATTCTTATCTGGCTGCCCAATGCTTGTATTCCAGGGAAGTTGTTACTGTTAATGATCTATATTCCAACTTTAATATTTCAGCAAGAATGTTTGGGGCTCAAGGCCTTACTCATATCTGGCTGCCTTATTCATGTTGTGGAGCTAGTTAGGGTGGCTGGCCCCAGATGTAAATTTAATATAAACACTGTCAGGATTCTTTGCCTATAGTGCTGCAGTCTTCTCTGGCTGACATATTTTTTAAGATGATCAGGGTCTGATTGGCTAGGGTGATGATCCAGAATCCTTGGCTAGAAATTAAAAATGCTGCATTGAAGTTTATAATTCATTGTACATCTGACAGCTCTACACAAATATATTATTTTATCATAATGGTTTGCTTATTAAATAATACACTTGGGTCTCATTCAACTTGCATTGCCCCAGTAGAACTTGCTCCTGAATGATTAGTCCCTTTAAGGTTCACAGTTATGATGCTAAAATATATATGATAATGACACGGTTGATTGTACATGTAGTAAACAACATGAAAATTTAGGAGACCTGGAATTGAAATACAAACTTTTCATTATATTATAATCAATTTGCAATTACTTCTTGACATAATATGGTAACATATACATATCAAAGTATTTTCTTGTCTAGCAACTAATGTACACTGTCGACTTTTGGATGATTAGTGCTGGCTAATCTTTGCATGAAATAAACCTTGATAATTCTGATATTCAAGGACACAGAAACATCATTTTCACCAGCTTTGTTCCAGTAACATATTGTTAAACCTGTAACACCCAGTCAGTTCTGAGACCCTTCAATCTATTCCTACTGAGTGAAAGAGGATTATACAGCTTTTTCCAAACTCCCTAAACCAAAATGTTGACTTTCGAAGTAGATGCCATGTAACTATCAATAAAAACATGAGTTGCTTATATATTAAGTGAAGATATGAACTGTTGCACTAAACTGACTTTAGCTTGTAAACTGGATTTATGTGAAACGTTTCTACAACCAAAATAATCAGAGTGTTGTTTTTCAGATAATTACACTATCAGGATGGGCTGTTTATTTTTATCAACATGATTTCAAAGACCGACTAGCCTTCTTGTATGACAATGGCTCAAATGAAGATGCCTCCCTCCTTATCACCTCCCTTAAAGTGAATGACTCTGGAACTTACAACTGTAAAGTGAAGCAAGGGCCAAATCTTACACAGTCCACTGTTAATTTAACAGTTATTCGTAAGTCTGCACTATATAAAAACAAAGAACTTGTCTAATATAAAAAAGCTGTTTTATTTCCAGGAAGACAGCCAGCTTTGGGATTTTAAACATGATTTCTAGGCTTTAATTTTCCAGGTGTATATTAAAATGTAATAAAAGCATTTTATTTTTCAGAAATGTCATCAGTGGAATTTGCTGAAAAATGTAAACAGAATTTAATGGCAAACAACAATCAAACATGGGAAATATATCCATTCTACTTGCTTTCTCTGTCTCTAAGGACTTGAGATGACAGTCCAGAAGTGAATATATGGATCATAGTCCAGTAATTAAGGTTGAATTAAAAGGTGTATGGAGATACTTTGACAAGGACAGGGAGCTTAATCTAGAAGTAATGAAGAAACCTACCCTGCCAAAAGGTCATGTTAATGCAGTGCAGATTAATGTCCTTAAATCTGGTATTGATGGCAGTATGGGTTTTATAAATATGCAAGACCTCTAACAGGACTGAGGTATTTATAGCTTTATAGGACAAGCACTGCTGCCTAGGGGTCTATAAATTGAAAGGAATAACTTAAGGAGATCATGCTAGAGATTTTCTCGATGAAGAAAATTTTAGATTATTTCATGCTATAGAGTAGAACGGCAACGTCCCTTGGACACATTTGATATATCTTTATTAACTAGATGGGCTGGGTAGAAATCTTTCCTAACGATAGTTGATACATGTGGCCAAAGCGGAACTCATTGGCAACAAATGTTCCTAGGTCACTAATGACAGTATCTGCTTTGTGGAAGGTATCATTTAAGTGTTATTTCCAAGGGTGTTCTTGTTTTCCACAGAGTATAATGCTGATTTTTACACTGAGCTGGAGTATACAGTCCTAACACTAGGAATGTGTTTGTGTGAGGGCTTTTTACAGGGTATGCGTATCAGCTTGGGAAATGATTAAGTGCCTACTTTGCAGTTGCAAACTTTATCAGACAGAGAGCTTTGACATTTGCTTGGACATCAGTGAAGTATATGCCAAAAAAGAATGCATATAATCCAGAACTCAGTGGTATTCTACTGGTTGCAAGCCTTTTAAAGGAAAGTGTGTCATACATCCTGACTGTGTGGGTTCTGTCTGTGAATCAGGTTACTATCCAACAGTTTGCCTTGAGGTTAATATTAAAGAGGGTGAGGTTTTTCAGTAACACCATAATGTGGGATAGCTTCAAAATTCTTAGCTAGATCCAGCCAAGCAGTCTGTGTTTCCTGGCCATTGCCCAGATCTTTAGTTTCTTTCTCAAAAATGTTTATCAGATTCAGTAGATAAGACCTACCTTTCACAATCTGAGAAATTAGTTCCGGTTGAGGGATTGCAGGGTGCTAATGTCATTATTTATGAGTTTCCCAATTATATGTTTGACTATTTTACAAAAGATATGGGAAAGACTAATTGTTCTATAGTTCCCAGGATCATGACAAGACCACCTTTCTATAAGGGCACCACTGTGCTCGTTCTACAGGCCTCAGGCAAGTACCCAGTGAACAGTCTAAGAATAAATATGTTAAAAAGTAAAATGGTGTGGCAATATTTATTTCTGAGTAGGAGACAGCCTGGTATAGTGTAAGAACCCATGGATCTAGTATTTTTTTTTTGTTTTGAACAGGGCATTTAGAATGCATTTAGAGGTGCTTTTACTTGAGAGTAGGGACTCACTAGAAAGGTGGGGGTAATAGAAGAGACAGTTTAGAAAAGTTGAAATTGAGTTCATCTGTGACTATATTGGAGATGTCCTCAGGGTCAGAGTAGATGGTGCCTTTGTAGAGTGACTCAATGCTCAGTGTAGTGTTGAGTATTCTGAGAATCCTAATATAGTTAAAAAAATTCTGTGGTTATCTTTTGCAGGAGGTGAGAATATTTATTTCATACCTGACTTTGCAGGTTTAGATCTTATACCGGAGTTCTTTGCTGACCTTCTTAAAGCCATCCTCCTCTGGTTTTTGCATTCAGTACATTCCCTTGTCACTGACAATATCATATGTTTCACAGGTTCAGGCTAATCAGAGAGAAATATCATCCAGCATGCAAACAACCTCTGCAGGTCATCTGCCCCATTCAGCCAAGGGCATCACAAAAAACATCCTGTGAGCTGAGAGAAGAGAGCCAGTATTGCCATCACCCCTCACTTACAGACCACAACCCCCCAGTGACTCACTACTCTCATACTACTCTCACTGCCTTGGTCATCCATAAGGGCCTGAAGGGAAGTCTTCATATGTTCGGACAGCTGGGTGTTTTTTAGTTAAGCCCTAACACCGCCTCCTGGTGGCAGACATGAGCACTTCCATCAATGTGAGGGTTTCCTATTGTCCCACATGTGCATGTATGCTCAAAGACACCTGCAGAAAGAGATACCATTACAGACTTGGGAGCAGGAAACCCACATCCCCAACTACTGCATGTATTTCAGCTACCTGCAAGTCAGCACTCACTATTGACAAATAGATAAGTAGACCACCATCACATCCCACAAGTTGGGATAGCTATAATCATTCACTCATTCCAGCCATCCTACTGAGGCTTTACTGCTCTTTGCCATAAATCCTAGCTTTTTTTGGAAAAGTAATAATAGGAAAAGTAATAATAGGTACAATATTTGTATTTTGACAAGCACATGATGCTCAAATGTGGTAGCGGATGTTCTCATAGCAACCTATGATGACTATATTGTTTACCTTGATTTTATCCCTGGAAAAGTCTATTTCATTATTTTATCTTAAGTAACAAAGGTAAATGAATGAATATGCAGAAACAGACAGACATAAGAGAGAGAATGCAGAAACACCATACAACCTCTCAGATACACCAAAGTATGCTAAAGACCTAAATGCAGAGTAACATAAATTAGATGAGAACCACTGCTGGAATGTCAGCTAATGCAAAAGAGAGGCCAGGATATTGTCACAATATTACAATGATGGGCGGGGTGTTAATATCACAGGAAGTATAATAAACTTATGGGATTCAAAACTGAAAAGAGGAAGGGCGATATTGTACTTGAGGGCCTCACCAGATGCACAGTAGCAAGCCCCGCCCAAAACCCACCCCCATGATATGTCATTCATGAATATGCATTTCCTCTGAACGTACAACAAAATGTAAAAAGAAAACAATACTTTCACAAGGGGAGTCCTTACAAGTACAATATCGCCAAAAAATTATTACATCTGTGCTTATTCTGAATACAGTTATTTTATTAGCACACTGTGCTCCATGTTGTAACCCCGAGGAGGAAGCTTTAGGTAAGACTGTGGTACTTTCTTTCTACGCTCTTATGTCCACTTCTTTTATTACTGGTTATTTCAGCTTACACACACACACACACACACACACACACACACACACACACACACACATTCTTACCCACTTTTTTTTTTTTTTTTTCTTTTGAGACCAGACCGGAACATATATATAAAGGTAAATGTAATAGATAAGACTTTTTGAAAACTTAGCATGAACTCTGGCTTATTTATAATAGCGATTAATACAGCTATGATGTTTTATAAAACTTCCTGAATTAGTTCTGTTTGACTCAACACACAGTGAAATGATTGTTTTGAGAATAGGGCTGTCACAGGCCAGTTTTTCGTAATTTACAGACTATTGCACAGCCCGGGTCCACCGCAACTGTCATTCAATTCGCGACACACCCACTTCTGCGTGAAACTAAGTGGTGAGGCCCTCAAGTACAATATCGACAGAGGAAGTGCAGTACATCTCTATAACAGTTTCCAGTGAAAGGTTCTAGTTCATAATTGACCACCACAGAACAATAAAACTATAAATGTGAATGGGTGGTGTGCTAACTGCACTATCTGAGAGTATTTCCCATTACTAAACTACAGAAATCTTGGTATTAACATATATAGGTAGTAGGAGTAATATAGCAGGTTTGCAAATACTTAAAAAGAGTAACATCAGGTTTCATAATTCACTGCTATAGTAGATGTTAAATTTTGATGCGTTGGAATTTGTATTATTGGGTCCCACTGTTTCTATAGGGAATACACTCCACATAACTCAGGGACACAAAACAGAGCTGATGATTGCAAGCTGGGGGTTATCACTCACTCTCCTGCAGACACTAGCATTCTTCAAGAAGGTCTATCTCTGACTAACAAATGGTGCCAAAGCCACAGTTTTAAACTCATGCTACAAAAAACCGAATTGTA
The DNA here is from genome assembly GCF_019279795.1 of Protopterus annectens. Lineage (NCBI taxonomy): Eukaryota > Metazoa > Chordata > Ceratodontiformes > Protopteridae > Protopterus > Protopterus annectens. The sequence continues at coordinate 1,451,032,107 of NC_056741.1, forward strand.
TCCTTTGGGAAGTCAACCATCCCAGCTATTACCATGTTGACAATACGCTCCTAAGAGTCGACCCAGTGGTCAGGGATGTGGCTACACACAAAGACAGCAGTTTTGCCTTCAACCAACAAGTATCCCCCTTGGTGAGGACATCCTTTTATGTTGTGCAACTTATAAGTGAGTGCATGGCATCTAGGTCCAAAGAGGTCATTATCCCACTGTACTCCGCCATTGTCAGACCAATCATAGAGTACAACAAATCCATTTGGCATGTATCTGACCAGGTATATGCAGCAGCTAGAGCAATTTCAGAGGTTCCTTATAAAAAGAATAACAAACCTTCCTAATGCAGACTGCCTTAAAGCCCTTTCCCTCTGCTCAGTCTCCTATAGATTGCTATTGCTGAGGAGTAATGTATAGCTGGCTTACAAGGCATCTGCAAACCCCCACACTTATAGCTGAGTTCATCTGTTACCCAGTTGAAGTGCAACCTAGACCAGTGGATGGGGAACAGGAAATTTAAACCTGAACTGGAACCCACGTTCCTTATGGACAGAACTAGCTTATAAATGCATGGCCCTAAATGCCCTATTTGAATGCAGGACATCATTATTTGGGAAAGCTTGGCTTAACTCCCCCCCCCCAGGTTGTAGGGGAAGCAGGAGAAAAAGAGCAAAAAAATAATTCAAAGGGTAGTTTGAATGGGATTTCTATTCAAATTAGGAACATTAAGTTCAATAACGTGGAACTGGTTTACTTGTAGTTTAGTTATCTTTAATATTGTAAAGTCTTTGTTTTTATCTCTGTGTAAAATAAAATGACCTTTCAGGCAACATGTTTCCTTCTGGTTTCATACAGCCATTATTTTAAGGATTTAGTTTATTACAGAGATGAAAGAACAGCAGTTAGTAACAGCAATATGTTTGTGACTGATATGTCTTCTTTAAACATATTTCTTTAACTGTAAATTACTTCAACAGTGGCAATAAGTGAAGTAGTGTAAGTATATAAAAATATAAATGATATAAAAATACATAAAACGCAAGTGGCTTTTATACAGGAAACTCCTTTGTTGCAAGAGGATAGTTTATCTACAAAGAAATATATAGTACTAGCTTGTGTACGTGTACGTGTTTGTGTTACCCTCTCATACGCCTGGCTGGTCACTGATGTATGGCGCTCTAGGATTACAATATTATCTTGCATACTGCAGGAATATTTGTTTTGAAACTGCTTCCATTATATTTTGTATTTGTTATAGAGCTTTTGATTAGTTTTGTGTCTACTGAGTGAATTGAATATCTCCAGACGACACTGCTCTATTTTTACATTGTTTTATATAGTTTTTACTGTTTATTGATAGAACCAGTTGTTCACGCGTTTGCAAAGTAGGTCTGCTGAGTTCAAATGTGTTTTACCCATTTTAATAGAGTCAATAGCACCAGGATATTATATTACTCTTGCATTACTGACTGTATTGTGCTTATGGTATCTTATTTTACCTGCTTACTACTTCTTTTAGGTAATAAGGTGCTGTTACTATTACACTGTTACTAACTCTTACTCATCTTTTCCTCCTATCTCCAGTTGTTTTGCCCCGTATTTCCCCTTGGGACCTCGCCTGGGTGGACATATACATTCAACTAAAGTCACCTACTCCATCCATACTTTTGCTTAGGAAATATACTGCTCTGCTGCCTCAATCCCCAGTTTGGAAATTGGAACAGAGTCTCCCAGAGGAAACTGAGAAAGTATGTGCATCTGTTGCTACTTGGGCTTCTACAACTTCTAACTCCTGCTTGTTAGTTTTGTAAGCTATCTCCCTGCCAGGACAGCCAGCAGCCTAAACCCTTCTTATTTCTCCCTCTACATTCTCTCTCCCATCTTTTCTCTGAGTTTCTCCAGCTCTTCCCTATTCCATCCTATTTAGTCCCTAGACCTTCCTAGTGGGCCTAGTGCTCTTCTGCATTTGGCCACTAGAGGGTGTCCCCTCCCCACTGTCATTACTTTTCCTCACTCATTTCTTGCATTTTCTCTGCTATTACTTTCATTCCTCACTTTCTCACCCATACTTTTAGCCCACGTTACCTATTAAATATAGAACCCTTACTTACCCTGCTACAACTTACTCTCCTGTAACCTATGCTCCACTGATTGGCTCTCGATCCTCTCCTGGTGTCTTCCCGCTCCGTTCGTCCTCCGGGCTCACTCCGCTCCCCTACCCTGCCCCCAAATTCCACCCGCCCCCATTGCCTCTAGCTATATCCCTCTTGTTACCACACCCACTTCCTCCCTACACCAATCAGCCCTAACACCCTAGACACACCCCCTACCTGCCTATTATCTAACTGTAACCACACCTACAGCTACTCTATAATAATATACTTCAATTCTAAACTCCCACCCACTTAATTAACCTATCCCTCCAGCTCCACACTTACTAACTCTTACTCCACTAGACCTTGTCAAGCTTTTTCTTAATCCCCTTGCATAATAAACTCACAACATATATATAAGACAACTGTAAACACTTTAACACCAAGCAACCTTTTCAACATGCCTTTAAATCCTTCATCCATCTTTATTTTACTATTACTATCTCTTAAACTATCATATCTTTATTACCTCACCCAACCATGTACTTCCTACCATTCACAACTCTATCACATAACCAACCATCTGAACTCCCCTCTCTCACACTCACACTCTCCTATTTCTCCCCATCTATACCCAATTACTCAGCTCCTAACCTTCTCATTCAAAGTGTTCTCCTCTCAGAAAAACTCTATACCCATAGTAACTAAAGACCCCTTGACCATCACAACAGACCCAAATCCTTTTCTTATTCTACTCAATTACCTCTCTAATCCAATCTTTCATCTCATTACCAGTCTTTTATCTGGTGATATCCATCCCAACCCTGGCCCCTCCACCTCTTCCTCCTCACACAAGCCTATATTATTTACTTCTCTAAACTCACAAAGTATAGTCAATAAAGTCCCTACCCTCCATGCATGGCTCAGGCATAACAAACCTGACATCCTATATATTTCAGAAACATGGTTAAAACCCTCTATAAAAGACTCTGAAATAACTCCACCCAGCTATTCTATCATTAGAAAAGACAGGACCCAGAAAAAAGGCGGTGGAGTTGCTCTCCTATATTCTATATTCTTCTCCCTTGCTAATTAACCCCTACAACAAACCTATTCCAAAATTTAACAACGCTGAATTACTCCTCACTCTCCTACAAGTTAATAAGCACAAACACATATGTCTAGCATCCCTCTATATCCCCCCATGGGACAATATTTCTACACTTGAAAACATCCTGTCATGGCTCTCAAACAATATCAGCAATGAAACCATAATCCTAGGAGATGTAAATATCAACTGGGCCTCCATCCAGTCTCCAACCAACCCTCTTAACATCAACCTATATAACTTTTCCCAGCTAATCAACACTATAACATGTCCATCAAAAACCCCCTCTTGTGGCACCATCCTTGACTGGATTCTAGTGTCACATCCCCACTATTTTTCAGATAGTGGTATTCTTCCCGACCCTCTTAGCGATTGCATGCCTATTTTCACTCACCGACTCCCCTGTATCTCTTACCGCACCCACAACTACATCACTACCCGCAATGACAAAAACTTTAACCCATCAACCTTCTTATATTCCCTGAAAGCAATTAATTGGAACAATCTAAAGACACTACCCTTAGAAGATGCAGTTGCTCACTTCAACTCTACATTCTTAGAAATACTTGATTCCCAAGCCCCTCTAAGAACAAAAAGAATAAAAACAAATTCTGCCCCCTGGCTAACCAAAACCACACTATCAACCATGCGCCTTAGAGATAATACCTGGGGACGCTATCTGAGAAACAAGACCCCAGAACACCATACTGCATACAAAACCCTTCGAAATAAAGTAAAAAAAGCTTATAATCTCTGACAGACAAAAATACTTCTTCACACTCCAAAACAATAATAAAACTAATCCTCAAAGATTCTGGAAGGGGATCTCTACCCTCCTTAACCCCAGCAAACCACACACCCCAACCCCAGACCCAAATAGCCCAGACTTAGATTTAGCTACACAGTTCAACTCCTTTTTCATCAACTCTATTAGCAAACTCACCTCCTCCTTCCCATGCTCCACCGTACTATCTAATACACCCCCACCCTCTCCCGCAAACAACCCTCCCCTCATTACCACTTCCTCCTCATTCTCATCTTCTCACTGTCTATCTTCCACCTCATCCACTACTCTCACCCCCTCATCACCCGTATCTTCCTCAACTTCTCTCTCTCCCCACTCTTCTCTATTCTCATTAAAACCTATACCCACTTCCAATATAAAGAAACTCCTTCAGAAACTGAAGCCATGTACTAACGCACCTGACAACATTCCCTCTTACTTCCTAAGTATAGCTGCAGAAGCAATTGCCTATCCCATTAGCATTCTAATCAACCGCTCCATCCATGAATGCACAGTGCCCCAACTGTGGAAGCAAGCCTTTATCATCCCCCTGCATAAAGGAGGCAACAATTGTAACGTCAATAACTTCCGTCCTATTGCTATCTTGTCCCCCATTTCTAAACTTCTGGAAAAGTGTATCCAACTTCAACTCTTACCACATCTCTTAGATAACAACCTTCTAACCCCTACACAACATGGATTCAGGCCAAATCATAGCACTATGACAGCCCTCCTGTCCTTTCTTGAGACTGTTAATAGAGCATGCGACTCCGGCCACATTGTCTCTACCTTACTACTTGACCTCTCCAAGGCCTTCGACACTATCTCACACACCCTGCTCTTAACCAAACTGTCAAAACTTAACCTCTCTCCCTCCTCCATAAATTGGTTCTCCAGCTATTTATCAAATAGATACCAAGCTGTAATATGGAAAAAGGCCACTTCCTCTTTCCTTAGTACCCCTACTGGAGTTCCCCAAGGATCTATTCTTGGTCCCCTTCTCTTTAATATATTTATAAACGATTTCCACAAATCCATTCCATTTGCAAACATCATCCAATATGCAGATGATTCTACCATTATCTGCTCTGCCACCTCTTCCTCTCTGCTCCAAAAACTTACTCAGGAAGCTTTTTCAATTACTGAGCATTGGATGGAAATAAATCACTTAGCACTCAATGCCGCCAAAACAAAACTAATGGTATTTACCCCCTCCAAATCCACTTCCTTCGATATAAACTCTTTCTCGATTACCAGCCAAAATAACTCACCCCTGGAACTGGTGTCTGAAACTAAGTTACTAGGTGTTCAAATTGACAACCGGCTTAATTTCAACTCCCATCTACAACTAAATATTAAAAAAACCCATCAAAAACTAGGTATGCTCTACCGTCAGAATCAGTACCTTACAAGCTCCTCCAAAATCACTCTCGCTTCCTCCTTTCTCATCCCCTCCCTTCTCTACGGGGCTCCATTACTGACTAATCTTCAGACCTCTCTAAAAAACCAGCTTTCCTCCTGCTATAACAAAATCACCAAATTCGCAAATAGCCACAGGTCCTCCACCCACCACTGTTCCTCTCTCCAAAAACTAAATTGGCTTGAACTACCTAATCATCTCATCTATACACAGCTGACTTTAGCTCATAAGCTCATTCTCAACCCCTCTCTTTGTCCCTCCCTGTCTTCTGCCTTCAAAATGCACCTACCAAATAGAGTCTTAAGGTCTAACAATCAAAACCTACTAGAAGTTCATAAACCATCTCATCCCCCAGGCAAACACTTACTATCCTTTAACCTTGCCCATCTCTGGAACTCACTCCCACCATCCATTCGTACCACCACTAACCAGTACATGTTCAAAAAATCTCTTCATACACATCTAAGGTCCCAATGGCATTGTTCTTGCTCCCACCCCTCATAAATATATGATATCTTAAACGCTTATTATACTTAACTTTACCTAACAAAGCTTATGTTCCTTCAGAATAACTACTCTGTAATGTAATGTTATGTTCCTTCAGAATAACTACTCTGTAATGTAATGTTATGTTCCTTCTGAATAACTGCTCTGTAATGTAATACACGTTACTGTCTCAGCTTATTTACTTCACATTAATCCTCATTAGATTGAATTGTTTTGAATGCTTCTTGAATTTTGAGCTTAAATGTTTTATCTTCTACTCTTGTATAATTATTATTAGCAATCTTTTGTATGTATCTAATCTGTCTGTGTTGGAGCTTTTCTCCCCAGGACTCCATTGAAAATGGGTTATTTTTGGCCCAATGGGCTATCCTGGTAAACCAACTGCAAATAAATAAATAAATAAATAAAACTAGCAAGTTCTGGCTTTAAAGAAAAGAGAAGTGGAACAGCAATCTTATGGATCTATTATATTATAATGACTAGGGTCATTGACTCATAATAATAAAATTATGATGTGTATGGTCATTACTGAATTACTGGATATTTTAAAAAGTTTAATAAATATGTACTGGATTCTAGGAATTAGACATGTTCTTTAGGAAGTATCTGGAAATGTTGACTTTAAACTTCCTTCCTTTAAAGGGAAGTACAAAAATAGCAAGAGACGTAAATGTATACCTAAAGAAACTGAGACTAGTACAGTGAACAGACCTAGAATTTTACCATCAGTAAACCTTCTTGACTAACTTAATCTTATAGAGTGTTAATAACGTTTCTGAATCAAATTCTGCATTTTGCACTCATTACCCTTATAGATTTGGTACACACTAAAAAATTAATACGGCCTATATTTCAAATGATATGGTTTCCAAATTAGAAAAAGCTCTGTTCTAGGCCCATTACTGTTTTCTTTCCGCATTAATGATATTACTGATTACTTACCTGAACATAACCTTACCCTCTGTGCAGATGATATTTTATTAATCCAGGCAAACAGATATCCTACAATACTGTGATTTCAGTTTTAACAATTCTTCTCTGATGTTTGTCAATGGTCTGAACAAAATAAACTCAACATTAACCACAAAAAAATTTGTTTTCTTCTTCCCATCACAGAGCCTTTCAACTTGCTAGCCTTACTGTCTGTTAGACACATTTCTTGGCCGTACAATAAGCTTCACAACCTACACTAATAATATCATTAATGAATTCCTCTCACAACTAAAACTCTACAATAGGATAGTGCATCTACTATCTCCTACTGTCGAACTCAAGAAAAAAATCTGTTATATAACAGTAAATTAGTGGACCACGCACATAAAGTACAAGAAAATAAAAAGTGTCCACTAAAACCATGAGTTACTTAAATTTATTCACATAAAATAGTTAAAAACTTGCAACAAATGCTAGTCATAAACTTTCACAATATGCTTCTTCAGGCTTAAACTGCATTGAATGATATATTACTTTAATACAAAAATTGCTCACATGACTTGTAACAAAGTATCAAATAGCAGAAACCTCATTTATTCACAAAGGACTGTCTAATAATTTCCTTCTCCTGAATCAGAACATTGTTTCCTATACTTTCTTTACATTATTTATAACACTCAAAAGATTGGAAGTCACTGAGAATAAAATTGCCAGATTTGTCCTACTTGCTTATACCCATGCACAGCACTGCAACCTTCTAAATTACTTAAACTGATTACCCATTATTGAAAATTCCACTTATCTTCTATGCACTTTACTATATAAAAATCTAAATGAAGGTTACTGCTGCCCTCTGAAAAGAAAACCTCCAAACAGGGAGCAGCCCTACTCCCTAAGGAATTCCCAGAAGAACTTAATATCATTCAACTAGCTCCAATTTAAAAGTCATAAGTGAACAGGCCCTCTCTCTGCAACAAACTACCAGCTGAAACAAGGTACCAAATACAAGAATTCCTTTTATGAGCACCTATTCAAGGAAGTTGCTTGTAAATGAGAAAACTCAAAAGACTTGGAATTCTAAAAAGCTTAGGGTCCCTCAACTGTTTTCCTTTGTCATTTATTCTTATTCCTGTGTGCTCCTTTTAGTCTCCAGATCTCTCCCAGTAATCTATTTTTTTTATTCATTTCCTTTTGAGTTTTTTTCTTTCCAAGGAAATTAAATTTCAAACCTTTAAGAGGCAATTCCATATATTACAACTGTATTGCATTCCATGTAGACTGATGAAACGTAATGTGTAAACCTGCTATTGTATTAGAATGTATAAAAAATGTGTAACATTCTACTTTATAAAAATGTATAATAACTATATGTGTAAGCCTAACAATATATCATGCTTGAAGTATATAACTTAAGTGTTTTTGCTCTGTTTATTGTCTCTGGGCTCAAATCACAGCTGAAAAGGATCTCTGGCCAAATCCACCAACAGTTACCAAATAATAAGGAAAAATAAAATAACACGCCCTTTATTAGATTACAATGCAGTTTCATATACAGTAAAAGCAGTAAAAGAAGTAAAAGAAACTCACCACTGAGCGAAGCAGCCTTGGATAAAAAGAGCTGTATGCAAGAGAACAAAAACCAAGGATGCACCAACAGCTATGTAGAAATCCAAAAATTATCAGCAAACAAATCCAAAACGACAACAGCCAACGATATATTCCACTTTTTATTGACAGGAACAGAATAAAATAGTAAGCGCTTTCACATCCTATGATGCGTCTTCAGACTTCAATAGTAAAGATAACTTTCAGAATATTATCTTCTTTTAATAGACTGACAGCATAAATGACAAAGGTAAAAGATTTTAAAGACTGGTTTATAATAGAAGTTCAACAGTTCTTAGACCTTAGCAATAACAATGAAGTTGCTGACATGATCCTATGGGACCCTCTCTAGTTATTAAAACAAGAGAAAGCACGTGCATAAAGACTTAACATAACTGCAAGAAAATAAAGGCAAAATAAAGTTAAAATGCAAGAAGGAGGAATAGGAATGATCAGAAATGAATAAAAAAGAAGGCAACACTTAAGAAGTTCATATTGCAACACTTCAGAATTCATACTGCATAAAATTATCACTAGTTTAGAAAGTCATGTTACATTTTTATTCTTTAACTCCTAAAGGCTTATTTTGCTTTGTTTTTAGATCCAAAATAATAGCAACAGCAAATCATATCAACAGTATATCTATCCCTAGAGCTCCTCTATAGTCTCCAATCTCTCTCTCTAAACTCAGTCCTTTTACTCAGTTCCTTTTGCGTTGTATGTGTAATAAATTCTGGACTGTTCAACAAAAACGTGATGACAGCAATTAACGAGCAAAACAATTGTGTAGAAAATGAACATGTACATGATGTCTTCTTAAATAGTAAATAGAAATGTAGAAATGTATTTACATAGCAAATAAGAAAAGGCTATTTCTAGCAGAAAAATAAAAAAGCAAATTAAATGGTTGATAGAAATAAAGCTTTAGGTCATCCATCTCAAATTCAAATGACCACTGATGCCGTATGAGGACTTGCAAATTTTGATAAGGGCCACAATCACCAAGATAAAATGAAATGCAGGCAGTGTAGCTAGAAAAGTTGTGTAGTTGCTTCCCTCAGATATAGTTATACTGGCATGAGGGCTGTTTGAGGTCCAAGTGCCATTAGTTTGGAATTCCCAAGCTAGGAAGTGATGGTATCATTCCTGAATTGTGTAAAATATTAACTCACATTTTTTCTTTCTTTTACAGAAATTATTCAGAAAAATTAAAACCACATTTAATATATTCCATTATAGAAATTTATAATATTTTTTACTTTATTAAAATGGCCCAAAGGATCACCTCTGTGCTCTTCTTTTAGAATTATGTCATCAGTGAATGTGGATTTCAACATTTTTATATCAACACTTGCCAATAAATCAAAAATACAATACTTGCATTGAAAGAGGAAGATTAGACTGTCTTTGTATTAACTAGACAGACACTGGATAACATCAAAAGAATGATTATTTTAATTGATTATGCTATTAACAATAAACAAGAACTGTATAGATAAATAGATATATTTATTAACCTGGCTCTAGATAAAAGTCTTTGATTCAGTAAACTGGTCTTATTTAAATAAACCATTGGAAATGTGCATCTGTCATTAACCATTAAATTAATTAGTTGTTTTTTTCTTCAATTGTTTTAGATCTGTAATGTCTAATCAAATGCATGAGCTCTGAACACACCTGCTTATACATTTTACTATGAAACCCATTAATGGGTTCTGTAGGAGGAATGGAGACTGGATTAAGGTAGTTTCTGAATTAAGAGTTGGGAAAGAAGTTGAGAAGTTGGAGAACCTAACTGTTATATGGATGGAAATTGTGATAAATGGATGGTTTTACATCTCTTAAACGTTTTCTAGTTACAAGTTAGATTTAATGCATTTTAAGGTTAACTATAACTTCCTATCTGAATTTACATGTTTACAAAGATGATCTTATCATGTGAGCAGTTCTAGACCTGTTAAATGCATAAATGAGTTGCTTATGCATGGTGAAGGTTAATGATGGTAGACAAGGAGAGAACGAAGAAAGCTAGTTTTTGTCTAGGAAGCATGAGCTTTCTGTCAGTTTCCCTTAGATGCTCCAGAAGATTCTTTCTAAAATGTGTGTAGCTGAGCTCTTTGGATAGGTGTTTCCAACTAGATAGGACTGTTTTACCCATTCCCCTTTCTCTGGTTAAGATTCCGAAATGTGGCCTATGTAGGGTCAAAACATTATATTCTCAGTTTCTGAAAGAGTAGGGAGAGGTTTTGACTAATAGTCTACTTCCAGTAGATGATAGTGAACTGATTTCACCCTCAATTTAACATCACAGTAAGAGAAGTAAAAGACAGTTGAAGCTGATGTGAATAAATGAAAGTGAAGAAGGTAAGAAAGTATTTGTTTCTACCAGAAGTTACATACCATAGGAAGATCAACAAGAGTGTTTTCATTGGTACTACTTACCAAATAATGTTGTGGCCTTGACTTGACTGAGACCAGTTGGTTGCTGTTTTTTCATGATTATGGTGTCTCTTAGGGCAATGTATGTTTATACTTTGTCTTGGGCAACACTCGTGGCAACAGAGGAAGGGGAGGGAAAGTACACAGAAACATCCCCTTCCAAGGAAAGACTAGGCATCCACTTTCTAAGCCAAAGGACTTGAGACTCGGGAACAGAATGGAAGAAGTTGTCTGTTCAGAGTGGAGTCAAAAAAGATCTACCTGAGGAATACCCCATGCATGAACAGTATCCAACACATCTCTGTGAAGCATCCATCCATGAGCTTGTGTGCTGGACCTGCACAAGGAGTCTGCTGCTAGACCATGTTGTGTACAGCACAAGAGCATTCAGACCAATGTTCAACAATGACATTTGGGCTGGTGACAAAGAAGTTATGAGTGGGTGTGTCTGTATGTCACCTTTATGCTTTATGCCTTGTGTGATGAGCATATGTGTGACATAAAATGCCTTTCCACTCTAGTGCAACCATGAAATCAATGTATATAACTTGCTTGTTGAAGTGAGGTCAAGCTTTCTCTCTCTCTCTCTCTCACTGTATTGGAGGGGGTTCAAGAAGACTTACTTCCCTGCAATTTTTTTTTTGTTATGGTTTTTGAGTTCATAACTTATATTATTGAAATTTATCTCGCTAAGCATATATCCTAGCCCATCATCCTGTTTCATGATGATACAGACTTTTCCTTCAGCTCTTGATGTGGTTAGCATCTTCAGGTCTGTTTGCTGTGTTGTTCCCATCAGTATTATTCTATCTCAGTTGTTATGACCCAAGAGTTTTACTTTGCATTTATCTACATCATTGTAAATTAATACTTTGCTGCCCATTTTGTCATCGAACCCATTCAAAATCTTTCCACAGACTTTCTTCCCCTGTCCTCCACTGCTATAATTACCTTTATATCATCAATTGAAGAGGTTGATTTTTAATTTATTTCCTCCAGTAGAGCTCTTTTGAGTTTGTATTCTTAACTCCTGGTGGGTGTCACCTAACCCCTTTTTAAAAACAAAGTTATCACCTCACTGTTCAAACAAATGTATATATCTCCAGAAACATAAATGTTACTAGAAAATTGTAAATGGCAAACTATTCAGCATTAAATAATCTTTGCATTGGTAGCATTCATTCAGCTCTGTGTCTTAAACTGGATTTTATAAGCCACAATAAAGTTAGTGAATATTAATTTTTGTAATGTTGTGTAAACAACATACAAAATCTCAGTAAGTATTCAAGCAATACACATATTGCCACAAGATTTTCTTCATATAGCTGTGAGACGTCATACAAGGCTAAGCAGTTCTGTGTGTGTCACTTGATTGCTGAGATATTTAGAGAAATATGGAAATTATTACAATAAAATAAATAGTATACAAATTATATTCAATATTTCTTTTGCTGCAGCAGACAGAGGTCAAATATCAATACAGTTCTGTTTGCCATCATGTCAGCATTAAGAATAAATCTTCTCATACTTTGTATATAGCATGGTTTTGGAATTATCTAAAGGTGTCAGTAGGAGGTAACTACAAAAACTCATGGAGGCATTACTAGGCTGTAATGAGTTAATCGTAATTTACTCAAATATAGCTGAAGCAAATATACCGAACAGTACAGGATCAGATAACTGATCCTTGTAGTACTTCATAATCATGTTCTTTATTTCTTATATTGTCACCTCTTACCAAAACTTTCTGTGCCTAGCCCATCAATAATGCAGCAATTCTTTCATCTGTTTCAGGTCTAAACCCAGCACCTGCAGTTTTCCCTGTAGCTATCTGTCTGCAGCTAATTGAAAACTATTGGTGCAGTAATTGTAGGCCATATTTGCTGGCATTCCTTACTAATTTCTCCAGTAAACCAGCCATAACACTGGATAAGGTTTGATTAGCAACTCCTTCTGTCTATGATTCTGCATTGCTTGTTGTTCTGGTGATTGTTCTTTAAGGAAACTACCACATATTCTCAAGCTTGTTTCCATGACCATCTCTACCTCTGCTGTTAAGGTAATACTGCTGTAGCTCGCTGGATTGCTATTACTCCCCAGTATGTACAAGGCTGCTACACTTGCTGTCTTCCACTCTGCTGTAAGATCTGTAGCAGCAAGTGATCTCTTGAATATCTCCATCAGAGAATCTACAAGAAGGTTAAAACATCTGATTCCTATACTTACAAGACAGTACATTGGGAAATGTATGCTCAAGGAGCTTATTTATTTATTTATGTACTTCTTTAACTTTTCTTATCCTACAGCCCTAATAAAATCAGGAGATGCAACATTCATTGAAACGTAATTCACAACATTTTATTTTATTCACTTTTGTTAAATATTGTAGAGCACTGATCATAAACTGACCAATGTCAGTCTCAATCAAGGTAACAGTATGTAGAGAAATCACAATATTCAGAAAAAATACCCAAGAAATACAGAAAACATCACTGTAAAACCAATGGTATTAGGTGAGACAATTGGTCATACATAAAGTAGGAGCAGAAATTTGCTAATAGTCCTATATATATACATATATATATATATATATATATATATATATATATATATATATATATATATATATATATATATATATATATATATAGTTTCATAGTATAGTACTAGGCTATCTGCCCTAGGGCATTTATAATCCTAGCCAAAGTGTATGTGGCTTTCGCCACCCCATGTAATGATGCAAAAGTGTACAAATTAAATTTAGTTTACTGTGCCTCTGTCTAGTAATGACACAGAGATGACCCCCGGGGTAAACCTACGATCACCCATCCATTCGTCAAGATTTCTCTTGAAGAGAGTCAGTGAGGGGCTCTGCCTAACATGGACTGGGATCCTGTTCCAGAGTGTGGGAAGCCTCTGGGTTATGAATCTGTCCCTCCAGCATGTCCTATTCATATTTGTGCTGAGGTTTAGATCTTTAGCTCTCATGGCTCTGATGGATTTGGATTTTTTGAGGTGGAGCATGTCCATTAATTCTGAATTGGACATGGCCTTGTACCTCAGGCACAGATCACCTCTGAGCAGGCGATATGCTACTAAATAGAGCTGGAGCTTTTTTAGTCTGGCAGCATATGACATATGTTGGAGACCCTTGATCCTCTTGGTAAGGTACTTTTGGGGTCTCTCCAGCTACTGCAGGTGCCGGGTGAGGTATATACCAAATGGGGCATTGTACTCAATCATAGGCCTGATAAGGGAGGAATATAAGGGTACAATGACATCCTTTGATCTGGATGTGAATCCCTTCATGATAAGGTGGGCAAGGTAGAAGGTCTTTCTAACCACTTTGGTGACGTGGGTGTCAAATGAGAGGTCGCTGTCAACTTGGGTCCCCAGGTCTCTGATTACTTTTTCCTTACTTAATGGATTACCACCTATGTGGTAATTTGTGGGTACTTTGTTTTTTCCAAAGGGGATGACTATACATTTCTTGGCATTTAGTTTAAGACCATGACTCTGGCACCAGTCATCTGTTTCTGTGAGGCCCTTCTGAAGGATGCATGTGTCAGCTGGTGTATCGACTATGGCGCCTAGTTTGCAGTCATCTTCGAACTTTGTCAGCCACAACCCCCCTATGTTTGCCTGCACGTCTGAGAAATAAATGCCGAACAAGAGGGGTCCCAAGACAGAGCCCTGTGGGACTCCACTTGTGACTGGCTTGCAGTCTGACATAGCTCCAGCTATTCTGACTTTGTGGGTTCTGTCCTTTAGCCAGTTTGCAACCCATCTTGTGACAAATGGGTTTACATTTAAGCTGTTGAGCTTGTCTATGATGCCTGAGTGGGGTATTGTGTCGAAGGCTTTTGCCAGATCCAGGTAGGCTGTATGAACTGCTTTGCCTTCATCGATGGCTCTAGTGACTGTTTCAAAAAAGTCCACCAGGTTTAAAAGGCAGGATCTGCCTTTTACAAAGCCAAACTGGGTAGGGTCAATTGTCTGTAGATCCCCGATGTCTTTGTTTATGAGATCCATAATGATCCTTTCCATAGTTTTGCAGACCAGGCTGGTCAAGCTAATGGGGTGGTAGTTTCCAGGGTCTGTAGAGGTGCCACCTTTGTGGAGTGGGACCACTGTTGCTATACGCCAATGTTCAGGGACATATCCTGTAGCAAGGCTAAGATTAAACAGCGTTCTTATGTGCGGGTTTAGCTCCTCTAGGAGTTCACGTAGCACGCAACCCGGTACACCGTCTGGTCCCATGGATGCTGTATTTTTAGCTTTGCTGAGAGCAGCTCTCACCTGGACATCTGAGATGTCAATGAGGTTGCATTCAGCTGAGATAATTATTTCATCTTTTGGGGGAGAGGGAGGGGAGAAATTTGCACTGAACCTGTCTGCCAGTATGTTGGCAATATCTGTGGGTTCAGTGTATTTTTTGCCGTTATGAACTAACTCTGAGCATATCTGAGGGTTTCCGCCCAGGTTTCTAACATAACTGAAGAAGGCCTTGTGGTTATCTTTAGTGTCCTTAGCGATTTTTCTCTCAAAGTTGGCCTTTGATGATTTTATGAGCGAACATAGTTTTTTGCTAGTGCTGATCAGAGATGCCTTCCCTTTATGGGATTTTGCTCTGTCTTGCAGTAGCTTCCTTCTCTTGTTATAAAGTTTGTTTATGGCTGGGGTCCACCAGACAGGACGCTTGCCTTTGGTGGAAAGGGTCTTGGTTTTATTTGGGATTGCATGATCCATGCATTCTTGGAGATGTCCATAGAAAGCATTTGTGAAGGATTCAGCAGTGTGGGATGTGGTTTCCACTGGCCCAGGGGGCTTGAAGGATACCATTTCAGTCCTAAGGAGTGTAAAGTCGGCTTTTGAGAAGTTTCTCACTGTGGTCTTTTGTGCTGGGGGTGGAGGTGGGATATGAATATCTAGGGTTATTAGTTTGTGGTCTGATCTCACTAGTGAAGGGTATACTTCCGGTGTTGAGCATTTTGTCCCCATGTTTGTGATGATCAGGTCAAGTATATTATTTCCTCTTGTGGGGGAGGTGACTAGTTGTTCCATTGCATTTGAGTTAATGAATTCCAGGAACCTTTGGGCTAGGGTGTTGGGGCTTGAATAATGTACCCAGTCTATGTTTGGGTAGTTGAGGTCTCCCAATATGATGGTATTTGGTGAGACATTCATATCCTCCAGTGTCTTCAGGAAGGCTGAATGGAGTTCCTGAGATTGAGAGGGTGGTCTGTAGCATGCTACAAGTTGTATAGCAGTTTTGCCTACGGTTAGTTGCACATGGATGGTCTCCGATGCTTCATGAGTTGCCACTAACCTGGAAGTGTGGGTGTCTTTAATGAATATGGACACTCCCCCTCCTTTTGTGGTTCGGCCCAGGTTTTGGGGCTGAAATGCATGATACGAGGTATAACCTGGTAGGGCTGGGGTGCTCTCAGGAGCCTTGAACCAGGTTTCAGTTACTGCACAGACATTGATGCTCTCCATACTGAGGAGTGCTTCGAGAGCCCTTAGTTTTTTTTTCCTTTATTGTTTTCTAAGGTGGTGGGTTTGTCTTTTGAGCCTTGCCTAAAAAAGGCACTATGGGGGTGGCAAGAGCCTTAGCCAATATCCTTAAGCACAGTGGTGACAGGTGCAAGCCGTCCCTTGCGAAGCAGCTGGCTTGTCCAGCATGTCATCCCAAGCAGACAGACATTGGATCCCCCTAGAATGACACCAGTAATTGAGCCAATTATTAAAGCTGATCATCTTGTCTTTGTATTGTGGCATCATTCTTGGTGAGGGCAAGATGCTGCTCAGGGTCAGGGTCATACCGGCCTGGGCTACATAATCAGAGAGCTCCTCTATGTCTCTTTTCATGTAGTCCAAGGAGGTACATCTCAGGTCATTCATGCCGGCATGGACAATGACGGAGTCATATTTGTACTTGCTTTGAAGTGACCTGAGCGCTTGTGCTATGTGGCAGATAGCATCCGACAGGCAGCTCACCATTACCCTCTCTTTGTTCAGCCTGGTAAGTGGGACGTCAGTGTGTCTGACTATAGAGTCACCTATTACTAGTGTATCAGGCATGGTGTTTCGCCTTAAGGACTGTAATTGTTTGACACACTGACTTTGTGTACTATGTGTTGCATGTGCAGTATTTTGAAGTGGTGTTTTCTTGGGTGTCTGCTTTGGGAGCCTCTGTTGTTTTGGTAAGTTTTTTATTAGAGCCTCCGAGTATGTCTTTGTTTTTTTATGTGTTTGGTTTGCAGTTGTGGTTGATTTATGTGAGACTGGGTTTGTTGTGTGTGTGGTTACCTTCTCTTCATGTCTGGTCTTGCTAGTCCTGTGTTGAGAGAGTTCAGCCTCCAGTTTGGCTATATAGTTGCATCTCTCATATGTGTTTGTGTTTGTTGGGAGGAGGAGAGGGTTGTCTGTGTACATGAGACAATTGTAACATTGTCTCAGGATTCCTAGATTAACCAGCTGAACTGGAGAGGACGTCCGTAATATACCACTCGACATGCCAGAATAGTATAAGGGAGTTATGTGAAACTGGGTCAGAGAGAGGACTTTGAAGGGAAGTGGGTATTAACACGGGTTGTAGGTGGATGTAGTGCTTACATTAGTTTAAGGGTGCTTCACTTGAAAGAAAGGTTTTAGGAGCAAGTGCTAGGCTTATAATATAGCGAATAGACTGATTTTGTTGAAAGTAGAGCTTTCTTAAGGGATAAACTGAAGTGCAGACTTGGCAGAGCCAGGAATAGTTTAAGCCTGTTTAACCAGCGCTGCGCTATGCTCACAATCGCGCAAAGCCGCACAAATGCGGATTTTAAACAGGGAACTTCAAAAGAGCTGGAAATGGTCCAAAACGACCAATTACTACAAGCTCTTGTGCTGAGGTCACTCCTTCAGGGACAGATAGGCTGCTCAAGGCTCCCCACTCCAACTGGTGAGCAAAGAAACTTCCTTCTGTCCAAGTAAGGCAATGGACAACACAGGAACTACACCACAGTCCAGAATACAGCAAAGCCTGTATACTGGTCTAAACTAGTCGAGAAAAGTTGGGATAACAAGGATTTTTTTTGTTTTTTTTTCTAAATATTAGATATCTCAGATAATAAAATGACATAAGATCTGAGTGATGTGGAAGAGACAGCTGAAGGACATAGTAGATAAATTATGTATTGTTTTGCAGTAATTGCAGGTATTTTGTTTGAGTAGAAATTATTTGAATTGAAGTAGGAATTGGGTATATGTGGAATTTTTTGTGATTTAAGGTGTGTGTATCAATGTTCTTGCTCTTTCACCCACTAGACTGATGCTGTTCCTAGGGTACACACAGATCTAGCCTCAAGGAGTTTGACTTTTCTCCCAAGCTGTGATCCTAAGGCAACAGTCTCCTCTGTTTTGTACCTGGAACTACACAACACACTTCTCAATGGCAGCCTGTATCATTTAGAATGCGGTCTGTGGGGTGTTTTTTTTCACTATCCATAACCCTCCTTGGTGGTTAACATAATAGTGTGCATCACTGTAAGGGTAATCAGTATCCTAGATGCACACATGTACTCTTTCGAGTTCCTCAGCTGAGAGCAACTATCATTAATATAGTGTGGTTAAACCAAGCCCACATCTCTTGATTACTGGCTTCAGTGTCTCACAAATGTCTGGTTATGTGAGAACAAGTCATCTGAGTGGAACCACCTTAAATACCTCCAAGGTGAGCTGGCCAGTGAATGTGACTGAAGTCCTATCCCACATGCCCAGATCTTTCAGTGTCCAAGATGCTAGTCAAACTTGTGTCATCTCTGTCATAGTCAGGGCTTTATTCCTGTATATCAGGAAAGGATAAAATATTTTATCCAAGACTTGGAGAGGTGTGAAACTCTCAGATGTCCTTCCATATCAATGTTGCAGTATTCCTTACAAAAGGGATTCTTTGTCAAGGGTAGCTCAATGTCCAGCCAGTATACCAAAGCTTTATGATTTTATAGATGTCATACGTCACATATATGATCCCTGCTAAAGGCATAGGGAATAAAGCTGGCTTACCGACGTACATACCTCAAAACATCTTTGCTGCCAGTCCAAACACCATCATTGATCATTGATCTGAACGCTCCTCCTCATTTACTGGTTACCGAGCCATGTTTCAGATAAGTGCCTTTTTGGGGTTTCTTCTTATCTTTTCTTCCTTTTTTAGTTTTGGAAGTTTACCTGTCATCCAGAAAGGAAACAAATGTCAGTATGGGAGGCAGATTGCCCATAAGGATCATTACAAGCATTATCACTTCTGTTTGTGTGCTTGTCATGACCATACAAAGTGTTCTAGCTGCCAAACCTTTGTCCCTAAGGCCCTATGTAGTCGTCTGTACTCCCCGTCCATTTACCTGGAGAGCTAGCATCTTAAATTGTTGGCATAGTGTACTATGGTGGAATCTTCCTGTCCTGAAGGTCAGTCACCTGCCAAGAAGTCGGCCAAGATGGTCAGAACTGATTAAGCTGCTGTCCTGCCATCCCCAGATGTCTCTCTCAAGGCCAGTGAACACCGAGAGGATTGCCCATTTGTTATGTCTGATTCCTCTGCCACATCTATATCGGAGGCAGGCATGGATCTGACTTCTCACGTGTCCTCTATGGCTCTGCAAACATCAGCTCCAGATGTTGAGGGGGAACTTCAGCCGATGATTTCAGAGGGACAGAGGGGGATTCTGCAGATAGTGGTTCAGGGGGAGATTCCTATTAAGTTAGTTGAGAGTAGGTAAGGGTCTGAACCTCCTAGGATGATTAGGGAAGATGTCCCTTAAAAGAAAAAAAAAAAGTTTCCGCTGCTTCTATAGATCCCCAGCATGAATGGCAGGATTTTACCTAGGGGTTGTTTAATGTATTGTAGGCCTTGAAGCCTCCACAATGAGTTTCTTTACCTGCTCCTCTTTGGCCCTCTACCCCACTCAAGAGGCCCACAGAGCAAGACTCCTCTAAAGAGCAATTGGATTCTAGGGAACAGTCTTTGGCATATTCCTCTCAGATCCATTCACCCTTGGATTATGGCTCTGAGGAGGAAGACACTATTAGCCCAGATGCTCCCTTTGAAGAACTCTGTTTTGGGGATACTATTTCTTGTATGATTGGATTTATTCAAATGGGTCTGTTCTTAGATTTCTAACATTCAAAAGAGGTATTATGAGTAAGATGGAGTCCCCTAAGCACTCTGCTGTCCCTCCAGTCTTTTTGGTGTGTTCCTTCTAAAATCTGTACTTTTCTGGCAAACAGCTGAGGATTGAAGTCATTAATGACAAACATTTGAGTTTAAGACTCCACATCCTTCATAAAATTCATGCTAATGCAAAACCTATTATTCAATCAACTTTCTAAGTCTGTAAGAACAATATTTAAAATGTGTCCCTATTTTTCTCCCCATCATTTTAGGCTTTGTCCAGATTTTTTTCTCTAAGAGGTTGAGAGGTATGACGGTGCCTGATGAGTAGACGTTTCTCTACAAATGTTCTTCTGCTGCCCTTCTGCAGTGTCTGCCTTTTCTGACTAACCTTTTAAGCTTTGGCTTTCCACTAAACTACTTCCTTCTGAGTACAGTGGAGCTACGGAACAGCTGGGTAAAAAGGCATATACTGCTGCCACCTTGGCCTTTCAGGCTATTAATTACTAGACCCATATGACCAAGTATGTTTTAACCCTCCTTTTTCAGGCTTCCCAGGCTATATCAGACCTTCCTGATACTGAAGGAAAGGCCTTGGCCCTCTATTTACTGGGCTGTACTTCTCAACTAGCCTGCCACTCTATTAAATGTAGTTATGATGCAGCTGATGCCTCTTCTAGAGCTGCTGCTTTTAGTTCTGTTTTGAGACGTTACTCTTGGCATTGTCTCCAGTCATTGTCTGATGATATTTAGGTTAAACTGTTGGATGCTTTTCTTGATAATAAGAACCTGTTTGGTTCTGCAGCTGCTGAGGTTTTTAAGGTTCTGCAGGATAAAGGTAAGGCCTTGCAGGAAATGAAGCATAATTTCATTTTTCCTATTCCTTAGTTCCAGAGGAATTATCTCATCTAAATCTGCTTTTGCTCGCAGGCAGCCTTGCCCTCATCCCAAAGGTGATAGCAGTTCTAGGTGGGTTCTTTCTGCTAAGTCTACTCAGAATCCCATTTCTCAGAAGCCTTCTTTTCATGACAAGCCAGGTTCTGTCTGGCTGTTTGCTTCCCCTTTTACTGAGCCACGTTCCCTTATTTCTTCATCTTTCCCTGTCCCTTCCCAGTTGGTTAAGGAACACTAAAGACTCTGATTCTATCCATCAGCCATCAGGGATACATTATGGTATGGAAATTCCTTCCTCCTTGCCTGGCCATCCCTCAAACCTTCTCAAGAACAGCTTCCTTTCTTCCCAGAACTGCTTCAGGGCCTTTTGACACAAGGCACCATTCAAGCTGTTCTCCCTTCCCAGGAGGGGAAGGGGTTTTATTCCAGAATGCTTCAGTTTCCAGGAAGAAAGTAACCTGGAGCACCATTCTGAACCTCTCTCAGCTCAACACTTTTCTGAAGATCCCTTCCTTTTGGATGTTATCCCTTCAAACCCTGTTTCCTCTTCTTACCCAGGCTTTTCTTATCTCCCTGGTTCTCAAGAATGCTTATCTTCACATCCCAATTCATCCCTTGCTAGGAAGTTTTTGCATTTCTCTTTTTCTTTCTTGTATTTTCAGTTCTCTGCTTTGCCTTTTGGCCCTTCTACTGCAACAAGGATTTTCACCAAATGCCTCACTGCTGTGATTGCTTTTTGTAGAATGAGAGGGGTTCAAACAATTCCTTATCTGGATGACTTACTCATTCAGACTTCCATCCCTGAGACCTTGCTTCAGCACCTCCACTATACTGTTTGTCTCTTGCAAAGCCTGAGATTTACAATAAACTTCCAGAAATTAGCCCTAGTTCTTTCTCATGATCATGTGATTTCTCAGAGTAGCATCCTGCCCTCACCAAGAATGATACCACAGTATAAAGAAAAAATTATCAATTTCAACAATTGGCTAAGCTTCTGGTGTCATTCAAAGGGGATCCAGTGTCTGCCAGCCTGGGATGACATGCTCAACAAGCCAAACTGCTTCACTAGAGACAGCTTGCACCTGTCACCCTTAGGCTTTCAAATACTGGCCAAGGCTCTTGCCACCCCCATAGTGCCTTTTTTAGGCAAGGCTCAAAAGACAAACCCACCACCATAAATAGCACAAGTAACAAAAAACTGAGGGTAATGCTACTCAATGCCAGAAGTCTAAACCTCAAAATGCACGCACTCTAGGCACTCCTCATTATGGAGAAAATTGATATATGTGCAGTAACAGAAACCTGGTTTAAGGCTCCAGAGAGCATCCCAGCACTACCAGGCTACAACTCATACCATACATTTCGGCCACAAAACCTGGACCAAAATACAAAAGGCAGGAGAGTATCCATATTCATCAAGGATACCCACACCTCCAGGTTAGTGGCACAGCACGATGCTTCAGAGATCATCCACGTGCAACTAGCAATGGGCAAAACTGCTATTCAAATGATGGATCACCAACCATGTCCCAGGACCCCCACTCTGCATTCTTGGAAACACTGGGAAATATAAAGGTCCTACCAAACACCCTGATATTGGGTGATTTCGATTACCCAAACATTAACTGGGAGACCTACTCAAGTACAAACTCCCTTGCCCAATATTTCCTAGAATTTAAAAACTCAAACGCCCTTTATCAACTGGTCAACAACCCCACCAGAGGTGACAACATATTGGATCTGATCATCACCAACATGGGCGACCAGTGTTCCACACCGGATGTCAACCCCTTGCTGGTTAGATCTGATCATAAACTAATCACTCTGGATATCCACATTCCGCCACCACTCCCAGTCAAAGAAACCACTGTGAAAAACTTTTCAAAAACAAACTTCACGTTACTTAAGACCGAGGTGGGAAGTTTCAAATCCCCCATGCTAAAGGATAATGCTGTCCAAGCTGCAAAATTCTTTACTAATGCACTCTACGGGCACCTACAAGAATGCATGGATCATGCTATCCCAAACAAAACCAAGACTCACTCCTCCAAGAAAAGGAAACCAGTCTGGTGGACCCCTGCCATAAACAAGCTATACAATAGAGGGAGGAAACTAGTACAGAAAAGAATAAAATCCCAAGAAGGGAAGACATCCATGATCAGTATCAGCAAGAAACTACGTTTCCTCATAAAATCATCCAGTGCTAGCTTTGAAAGAAAAATTTCCATGGACTCCAAAGATAACCACAAGGCATTCTTTAGCTATGTCAAGAATCTAAGTGGCAATTCTCAGATCTGCTCAGAGTTAGTGCAAAATGGCACAAAATACGCCGAACTGACCAATATAGCCAACATCCTGGCAGACAGGTTCAGTGCAAACCTTATTCCCCTCTCACCCCCAAAAGGGCCCATAACTATACCAGAAAAATGTAGTGCCCCTGAAATAACAGACACTCAGGTTAAAACAGCCCTCTCCAAGCCAAAAACACAGCATCAATGGGACCGGACTGTGTCCCAGGTTGCATCCTACACAAGCTCAAAGATGAACTAACCCCTCACCTAAACATACTGTTTAAACTCAGCCTCTCCACAGGCTACATGCCCACAGAGTGGTGCACAGCAACGGTTATTCCACTCCACAAAGGTGGAGCCACAATGGACCCCAGGAACTATCACCCTATAAGCCTGACTAACTTGGTCTGCAAAGCTATGGAGCACATCATCATGGATCTCATTAACAGAGACATTGGAAACCACCAAACACTGGACCCTACCCAGTTCAGCTTTGTTAAGGGCAGATCGTGCCTCCTAAACCTGGTGGACATCTTTGAGACAGTTACCAAGGCTATAGATGAGGGAAAGGTGGTCCGCACAGCTTACCTAAACCTCGCAAAGGCCTTCAACACCATTCCCCACTCAGGTATTATAGACAAGTTCACCAGCCTGAACATAAACCCCTTCATCACGAGATGGGTTGCCAACTGGCTCACGGACATAACCCACATGGTTAGAATTGCGGGAGCTAGGTCTGACTCTAAACCGGTTACAAATGGCATTCCCCAGGGCTCAGTCCTAGGACCCCTCCTGTTCAGCATATACTTCTCAGAGGTACAGGCAAGCACAGGAGGACTATGGCTGAACAAGTTTGCTGACGACTGCAAACTAGGGGCTATAATTGACTCTCCAGCTGACACAGACTTCCTCCAAAAGGGTCTCACTGAGACAGATACCTGGTGTCAAAACCATGGCCTCAAGCTAAATGCCAGAAAGTGCATAGTCATCCCCTTTGTAAAAAACAAAGTACCCACAAACTACCACATAGGCGGTAGCCCCCTAAATACGGAAGACATAATAAGGGATCTGGGGACCCAAGTAGATAGTAGCCTCTCCTTTGATAATCGTATTGCCAAAGTGGTTAGAAAATCCTTCTATGTGGCCCACCTAATCACAAAAGGGTTTGCATCCAGATCGAAAGAGGTCATCGGGCACTCTATGCATTACTCATCAGATCCATCATAGAGTACAATGCCCCATTTGGGATGTATCTTACAAGACACCTGCAACAACTGGAAAGACCACAGAAGTACCTCGCCAAGAGGATCACTGACCTCAAGCAGATGCCCTATGCAGCTCGACTGAAGAAACTCCAACTGTACTCAGTTGCATACCACCTACTCAGAGGTGATCTCTGCCTGACATACAAGGCCATGTCCAACCCAGAATTGATGGACATGTTCCACCTAAAGAAAACCATATCCCCTTGAGCCACACGTTTTAGGGATCTAAACCTCACCACAACAATAAATAGGATGTGCTGGAGGGATAGATTTCTGTCCCAGAGACTTCCCATGCTCTGGAACAAGATTTCAATCTACATTAGGCAGAGATCCTCGCTAACCCTATTCAAGAGGAACATTGACAAGTGGATGGGAAACAGAAAGTTTACCCCAGGGATCACATCAATGGCTCTGCTGGACAGAGGCACAAGGAACTAATCTAAGGGGCGGCGAAAGCCAACACATTCTGGCTAGGCTTATAAATGCCTTTGGGCAGATAGCCTAGTATCTACCTATGAACCTATCTGTTTCTCAATTGCATGTTCCAGACCATCCCTATGTTGGCTTCTCTGCCTCCTCAAAAGGCTGTTTCTCTACTCGCCTTTTTCACTCTTTTCTTCCTCTGGTTTCAATTACAACCAAGGGAGTTTCTAAGAGCACTAAGGTTCATGGCTTTCACCATTCCTATGCTACGTCTAGCCAGGCTTCATATGAGAAAACTGCAGTGGCTACAGTTGTTCCAAATGCCAGTATGTCTCCAATACTGTCATCCTCTAGTCCCTCCTCTTCCATGCTCAAACTCAAGCTTCATTGGTGGATTCATCAGCTGGCTGTCAACTCTCAGGAACTTTTCCCAGATGCCCCAGACATGGGATGGGGAGCCTCTTTTGGTCCCCCCAAGGTCCATGGTCTCTGGCCTCCTCATCAGAGGTCAGACCACATCAGTATCAAGGAGGTTGGAGCTCTCCTTTTCACCCTTCAGATCTTTCATTCCCTTTTTTTTCCAGAACTTCTCAAAATCTTTACAGACAATACCACAGTGATGTGATACATCAACAAGCAAGGGGGTTATGGCCCTACCTTCTTTGCAGGCTAGCTCTTCAAGTTTTGGATCTAGCTGCCCAGTATCAAGTTACTCTTCAGGCTGTATACATTCCTTCAGAGCAAAATATAGTGGCAGACTCTTTCAGCAGGTCCAAAACACAGGCTTATGAATGGATGCTTCCCAGAGATGTGTTTCTAGACATTTTCCATCAGTGGGGTACTTCTCAGGTAGATCTTTTTGCCTCCCCTTTGAACAGACAACTTCCTCTTTTTTGCACCAGAATCCCAAGTCCTCTGGCTCTGAAGGTGAATGAACTATCTTTTTCTTAGAAGGGGTTGTTTCTCTATGCCTTCCTTCCCCTTCCTCTGATTCTGACGGTCCTACTCAAGATAGAGCAGGAGTCCCCCAAAATCTTGTTGGTGACTCCCTTTTAACCCAGACAGCATTGATTCCCTCTTCTTCTGCACCTAGCCAAGGGCAATCACCACATTATCTCATAGATTGGACCTACTCACACAGGACAAGAGATTTGTCATCCTTCCTCACTTGTCCATTCTTTGACTGGAGGATTTTGATCCCTTTTAGGCATCTTCTTTTTCCTAAGGATGGGCTTAGGGTTTTGCAGGAGGCCAGAAAATCCACTACTAGGAAATCCTATATGTCCAAATGGAAGAGATTTTCTGTTTGATGCCTTACTCTTAACTAGGATCCACTTTTTTTGGAGATCCCTCTGGTTTTCTCTTATTTGTGTGAATTGATTCATGCTGAGTTTACATATTTTTCTGCTAAAGCTCACTTTTCAGCTATTTTTGTTTGTCTGCCATTGACTCCTCCATCTCTGGCCTCTAGGTTTGAGGTCAATCAATTTCTTAAAGGCATTTTTCATATCAGTCCTCCCAGGAAGCCTAATACACATTCCAGGGACCTTAACTTTGTTGTTGAAAAAGTGACTCAGGCTCCTTTTGAGCCTACACTTTCAGCTTCCTTACAGCATTGGACATGGACGACTGCCCTTCTTTTCACCCTCACTTCAGCTAAGAGAGTGTCTGAACTCCAGGATGTTATGGCTGTTCCTCCTTTTTTAGTTTTTCATAGGGACAAGGTGTCTCTTTATACTAATCCTTCTTTTATGCCCAAGGTGATTAATGACTTGTCTCTTAATCAGGCTTGGCTATACGTTTTTCCTTCTCCACAGTTTGCAAGTGAGAAGGTTCTTCACACCTTGGGTTTGTATAGCCAGAACAGATATTATTTAAAAAAGATTAAGACCATTTGCAAGTCTGAGCATCTTTTTATTTCCTTTCATCCTGGATCTCTAGGTTTGGTTGTTTCTAAGTAAACCATTTCTTCATTGCTCTCTAAGGCAGTCTCCTTTTGTTACTCCTTTAATGGGAAAAGCCTTTCTGCCTCTGTAAAGGCTCATTCTACCAGGGCTGTGCTTCCTCTGGTGCATTTTCCAAAAGACTGGATACCAATTCCATCCTTGAGGTTGCATCTTGGACCTCTGTCCATACCTTTACTAAGCATTACAAATTGGATGTTGTTTCCAGAGCAAGAGCTGGCTTTGCCAGAGCTGTTCTGCATGGTTTCTTGAGGACTCCATTGGACCTTCCTCCTCCCAGGCTTACTCTTAAGCTCTTGTACTCTCCCTCTGGTTATGAATACTGCAACAGTTGTGTAAAATCTTACCATAACAATAGATGTCCTTCTCTTTATTGTTGCAGTATTCGCTCCCTCCTCCTGTTCTACTCTTTTGCTTTTTCTCCTTTTGGATGCACATGTTCCTCCTACTTCCTAGAACTGTTGTTCCTCCTGAGACTATTCAGTTGTGAGGCATGTACGTCACCTTTATGCTGTATGCCTTGAGCGAGAAGCATATGCGTGACATACAACTATAAAATCCTAACTCTTTGGTATACTGGGCAGATGTTGGGCAACCCTTGACAGGGAATCTCTTTAGTGAAGAATACTACAACAGTGAAGAAAAGAACATCTACTGTTATGGTAAGATTTTACACAACCATACTTTACTAACTTTTCAAAAAAAGGAAAGATAATTAAACTATTTTAATTATATCAATACTAAAATATTTAACTGCTCTACCTGTATGGTGATACTACTTTGTACTTTTCTGCTCTGCTCCATCTGATTGCCATTTTTTAGTTTGTTCTGGGACCTTACTTATTCTGCACTTCTATTTCCACAGGTATAATTGCTTGTAAAGGTTTTCTATTTGTGTTTTAAATCCTGCCTGGCCAAAGTTTTGTAGTTTAATTCACAGTTGTCCCAGCTACATAATACTACTACCAGATCTGTGCATTAATCATTTATTACTGCATATTTTCGCCATAAACAGTTTTACTGGTACATTTCTGCATTGTCTGGTCTCTTAAACTGTAGTAGAAGCTCAAGAGTGAGGGAATTCTCTCTGCTCCAGTTTGTGCTTCAGTGCTTTTCGTTTACTTGTTTATCATTTACATGCTTGCATTGTCTGCCCCATACCCCACTAATATATTAAGCTAAAGTTTCTGAAACAGCTCCAATATTGTATTTATTTGATTGCTAGCCTCTGCAGCTAGCCTGCTTATTCCTCGAAAAACTTCCCAACTCTGCCTTCCTTCTGGTGGTGGTGTTTTTATAAAGCTCTCTCTGCCCTCTACCCGTTATGATTATCTGATTTCCAAAGTCCTTTGATCCCCTTTTTCATTGCTGTTGACTGCTATATAAGCTATTTATGTAGTTTTCCAACCCACTGTTTTCCATAGACCCATGATACTTAGTGCCCACCCAGCAAACAAGTACTGTTCTTTAATAAACCTCCTTTGCTACATACTGTCCCCTCATTTTCCGGAGTTCGGCAAAGCTTGTAGTCCTAGCCTGCATTCTAGAAGTGTTTTTCTTTTATCCATCCAGGGAAAGGTGAATCTCACTTAAGTTATTTTCTGTGATTGCTTTTGTTTCCTGCTTTTATGTGTGCATTTAAAACAAAAACACTCTTCCTCTCATTGTTACGGTCTTGCAATTACCTTCAGCAAGGGATTTCCAGACCTGCTTAAGTGGTTTGTGTTAGCACTGCCCTTGTGGGTCTCTTCGACTGTGTTTTTGCATAAAGAGGACAGGTTTTTTATCTTGTGGTAGAATATGTTTGCCTGATCTATCTAGGAAAAACACAAAATGACTCAGTGTAGTCATTTCATTTCTCGGAGGGCTCATTATTTAATTTTCTGTTTTTTTCTATGCTGCTATTTTGCATGTTTGCATGGGTTAGCAGTACCCTGTACCTAGAAACAATTTTTCTCTGTAGAACGATCCATAAAACTGTAACCTGTAAAACAGCAATACAATGCAAATACCTTGTATGCCAACAAGCTTAGAGCAAGTAGCTGGACCTCAAATGGCAATGCCTACAGATTTAGTAGAATCCATTACTGTATAAACATTAAAGCCACTACAGTTTAGGACTGTTAAGGTTAACCTGTCCTAATAAAGCACCTTTATTAGTCTGCATAAAGTACCCTTAAAACCTTCTGACTCCATACACAGATATGCAGTTTTCTAACTTCTCTGTAGCCAGCTTGGTGAACATGAGCATTATGAGACAATGTAGCAATTGTCTCATGTGTACTGGCAACCCCTTAATCCTTAAAGATTCAGGCACAGTATGCAAGAGGTGTAATTACACAATGACAGTGGAGACTAAATTATCGCATGCAAGTTCACATCAAGTTGTCAAAACATAACACAGAAAACAATCACCTCATATAACAAACAACATACAGGCTAACATATGCTGAGGCACTTAAAAGCAATCTTCCTAAACAACAAAGAACACCCGCTGTCAGCTATGTTTCAGTAAGCCCGAAGGTACTCAGAGAAAACAACACCTAACACCACACATCCGGTCACTGTCAGTGGAGCCCCAAATACTAAGCTCCTAAGACAAGTAAACACACTTTGTAGGATGTACTAACATCCCCCAGACCAGGATAAACAAGGAGAAGATAACTGTTAGTTGCTTATCTGGAGTCTGGATCCACCAAATCACGCACGCACACAAGTCATTATGCCATAGGTACTAGTATGATTATATCATAGTCCATGTAGGTGTAAATGAACTGAGATATAACTCAGTGGACTATATGAAAAGAGAAACTGGAGCTTTCAAGCTATTTCTCAGGCTGGTATGACCCTGCCATTGAGCAACATATTGCTATCACTAAGGTTGATGCCACAATATGTGCAAAAATGATTGGTTTTGACAATTGGCTGTCTTTCTGGTGTTATTCTAAGGGAATCCAATATCGGTCAACTTGGGAGGACATGGTCAACAGACCATTTTTTGCCAAGGATGGTCTGCATCTTTCCCTTCTAGGCTTTTGAATACTGGCTTAGGCTTTGTCTGCCTCTACAGTGCCTTTTTTAAGCAAGGCCAAATTGTCAAACTTGCCGGCATAGCAAAATTAACTCAATGGAATCTCAAGGTGTTGATGCTCAGTGCCAGGAGCCTAAATATAAAACTACACTCCCTCCAAGCCTTCCTTACACTGGAGAATATAGATATGTGTGCAGTGACCGACACATGGTTTAAAATAGCAAAGAGTACCCTGGCATTGCAAGGCTTCAGTGCCTGCCACAGTTTTTGACCAGTAGCTGCACAGATAAGGGCTAAAGGAGGAGATGTCTCAGTATGCATCAATAATAGGCATACTTCTAGGGTGGTCAAACAGGATGACAAGCTGGAGTTCCTGCATGTGCAAATCACCATAGATAAAATCCTGTACAATATCCTAGCCAGCTATAAGTCACCCAACATGTCCTAAGAAGCTCACAATGCATACTTGGACCTACTAGAGACACTTACAATCCAGCCTAACATCCTACTCGCGGGAGACTTTAATTACCCCTCTACAGATTGGGAATCCTACATGGCCTCAAATTTACAAGTATTCCTGGACTTTGTAAATGCAAACATCCTTGACCAAATAATGAGCACACCCACTAAAGGCTTCAGCATACTAGACCTCATGCTCACAAATATGGGAGAACAGTATGCCCTTCCCCCACACCCATATTTCATCCTCCCTAGTAAGTTCTGAACATAAAGCTGTCACCATTGAAATCGAAATCAGCCCCATAATCCCCTTAAAACCAGTAACAGTTAGGAACTATTCCAAGGCAAATTACCTGTTAAGTGATGGTTTGTCAGAATTCAATGCCCCTGCAAACCCAGAAAACACAGCAGCCTATGCTGTATTGCTATCAGAAAATCTGTACAATCATGTCAATGGCAGCATGGAGGCTGCTGTACCTACCAGAAGGAAGCCCAGAACTAGCCCCAGAAAAAAACTACCATGGTAGCATCGCAAATAGGATATACAGCACAATGAAAAAAATTATGGCAAAAATCTGGAATGCTAATTCCCATTAAGATAATAGCTCTCTTATCAAAGTAAATTAGCAACTAAGAATGCTAATTAGGTCAAGCAAAGCTAGCTCTGAGGTGAAGATATCCTCCAAGGTGAAAGATAAGCATAAGGTTTTCTATAACTATGTCAGAAACCTCAAGATCAGCACACAGCAATGTGCTGAACTGGTGGTTAATGATACCACATTCACCAATCCTGGCAATATAGTGAACTCATTAGCAAGAAAAGCAATTTCCACCTTTACTTCCCTCTCACCCCAGTCCCGCAGTGGTGGTGCTGTGGTAGCATTGTTGCCTCACAGTAAGATGCTGCCTGGTTCAATTCTCAACTAGAGCGTCTTCTGAGTGGAGACATGTGTGAATGGGCGTACCTTTGTTGAAGGTTGTGCATCAGGGCTGGTAACTTGGCACGTAAAAATCAACTATCAATCATTAGCGGACCGGAGTTCTGCTGTGGCGACTCCTAACCGGGAAAAGCCGAAAGACACAACAACTTCCCTCTCACCCCAACTATCCCCCCAATTATATCGTCAAGAATACAGCCTCAATGGATCCTGATAAGATCCCAGGATATCTCCTGAATAGTCTAAAATATGACTTCCCTCCCAATTTACTTCTCCCCCCCGGTCCCTGTGACTGACATGAGATGACATCCCAGGGTCTCCCTCCTATCAATCATCCAATCATCAAGGTTCCTTAAAGAGGGCCAAAAGAGGCTCAACTGATATGTATGGGCAGAATATTCAGTATAATCGTCTCTGGGTCAGAATCTATCATCTCCTCATGTTTTGTTTTTTGTGATGACCCAGGTTAGATCTTTTGGAGCATGTGGCTCTGAGGGATTGGGATTTCTTTAAGTGTAGCATGTCCAAATCAGGACCCCTGAAGTTATTTAACTATAGTCTTAAAACAAGCTTTGTGCCACATGAATTGAATACTGAAACAGTCATTCCCCTTCATAAGGGAGGATATTAAACAGGTCCAGGAAACTGCAGACCCCTTAGTCTGACTAGTCTTATTTGCAAAGCCATGGAAAGAAATATTTTGGAAATTATCAGCAAGGACATAGGCAACCTCCAGGCATCAGATCCATCCCAGCTTGGCTTTGTCAAAAGAAGGTCATGCTTACTGAATCTGTTGCACTTCTTTGAAAATGTCACTAAGGCAAGGGATGAGAGAGAAAGCATGCATACTGCCTACCTAGATCTAGCTGAGACATTTGATAGAATACCACACTAGGGCATTGTCAATAAACTTACATAACTAGGTATAAGCCCCTTTGTAACATACTGGATAGCTAGCTGGCTCAGTGATAGGACCCAGAAGGTTAGAAGGTTAGAATCATTGAGGCTACCTCTACAAAGAGGTCAGTCACCAGCAGAGTCCCTAGGGCTCTGTGCTGTGCTCAGTGCTAGGCCCACTACTTTTTGATATATACTTCTCAGATGTCAAAGCCAATGTCAAAGGCCTCTGGCTAACAAAGTCTGCAGATGATTGTACACTTGGAGTAGTCATTGAATTCCCCGAAGATAAGAACACCCTTTAAGAAAGTCTAATACAGACAAATGCTTGGTGCCAAAGCTATGACTTAAAACTCAAACTAAGAATTGCATTGTAGAACCTTTTGGGAAGTCTGCCAGCCCAGGTAACTACATAATCAATAAAACACCCTTAAAAGTTAATTCGCTAGTCAAGAATCTGGGAACTCATATAGATAGTAACCTAGCTGTCTACCAATATGTGATGGTAAGAAAATCCTTCTGTGTTGCTCACCTTATAAGCAAGGGCATGGCAGATAGGTCTAGAGAGGTCATCTTGCTACTGTACTCAGTCCTCATCAGGCCCATCTTAAAATATAATGCTCCCTTCAGTATGTACCTGATCAGACACATGCAGCAACTGTAATGTCCACAAAGATTCCCTATAAAAAGAAAACAGCGAGTAAACACAATGCCATACACTGATATTCTCAATGTCCTATCTCTTTATTAGGTATCATGCAGACTTTTGAGAGGTGATCTTTGCCTGGCATACAAGGCATCCCTGGATCCTGCTTTGATGAATCTTTTGCATGTCTGCAAAACAAACAGCATCAGAACTACTATATTAAAAGACCTAAATTTTGCTTGCTACATAAGTAGGACATGTTGGTGAGACAGGCTTCCATCCATGTGAAGCAGAGTTCCTCCCGGGTCTATATTACGTGATATAAACCTTAGGTTACTGAATACCTAAAGGTCGATTACTAAACATCGAACTCTGAAAATAGCGGACGGCCATTTCCACACAGGGAAACAAGTAATTTGGCCATTACGCAGATTTTGCCCTTTTTACAATATAGAGCAATCTCGGAGTTGGTATATTTAGTTAGTGGGGGGTTGGGTGGCACAGCCCCCCAAATTGGGGGCTATGGGGGGGTGA
Source organism: Protopterus annectens (assembly GCF_019279795.1). Lineage (NCBI taxonomy): Eukaryota > Metazoa > Chordata > Ceratodontiformes > Protopteridae > Protopterus > Protopterus annectens. Next base: position 1,451,065,483 of record NC_056741.1, read on the forward strand.
AGTCCCCCACTTGATATCTGTTTACAACTTTTTTTTTTTTAGTTTGGCCAACGGCATTGTTTCCCTGTGTGGAAACAGCCTTTCATGATTTTCAGAGTTCGATGTTTAGTGATCGACCTTTAGGTATTCGATAACCTAAGGTTTCAATCATGTAATATAGACCCGTTCCTCCCTATCCCTATGTAACTGCAACTTGGACCAATGGCTGGGTAATCGGAAATTCACCCATTGTCTGGCCTCTACATCTCTGATGGACAGAAAAGTCAGTAAATCACCCCTATAAATCAAATTTGTGGGTTACATTTGGGTTGAATGGCTAGATTTTAAGGACTAACAGTCATTAGTATAGTATACTGCTATGAAAATAAGTGCCAACTTTTCACTATTTTCAAAAGTTTCTTAATTTTTTCCCTCAGGGTTATGGGACCATGGAGTCTGTATACATATGCACAGGTGTGTGTGTGTGTGTGTGTGTGTGTGTGTGTGTGTGTGTGTATATATATATATATATATATATATATATATATATATATATATATATATATATATATGTATTACATTTATGTAGGGGCAAGCCCCCTGCATCCCCACACCTCTTGCAAATTATATATACCAACTACGGGATTGCACTACAGTGAAGAAAGGAGAACATTTCCTGATCCTCGCTGTACTGCAGTCTCCATTCAAGAGCTTTGAGTTTTCAGAAACTCAGTCATATGGTCTTGACCATATGAATTTTGAGCTTCTGAAACACGATGAACTGATAGGGATGCACATATATACATATATATGGATGTGTGTATATATATATATATATATATATATATATATATATATATATATATATATATATATATATACACACACACACACACACACACACACACACACACACACACACACACACACATATATTTATATGTCTCTATCTATAAAGGTTGTGGTGCTATTTGCCCCTTGAAAAAATGTTTTAGTGCAGATGTCACCTGCCATTTTACTGAGTATGTTTGCTTCAAGAAGTTTGCTTATGCTAGGTTCGACCTTGATTACTCATAGTGGATTAGTTTACCAACTTAATTCTTAATACATACAGCTGTTTATAATGAAAGATACAAGGAACTGTTGACCTTGTCTGTGTCTTGTAAGGAGTCCCCCATTTCTTTCTCAAAAATTTTTTTTTTCAAATACAGTTGAATAAATTCCATAGTATTTGTATATAACATCTTAAATAACTATGTACACTATTTACATCAGCCTCACACTATAACAGAGCTCAATATATACAATTACTTTAAAGGTATAACAATCCAGTTGTCAGAGTGTATCTGTTCAATTATTGTAAAGTGTCAGTTAGTGATAAGATTTTTTTCCATGGATTGTTAATAAATGGCTTAGGATGAATCCTTAATTCTTTAATTTTAATGTCCAACAATGCTGTGGTCTTCAGTAGGCTGTAGAAGTCTTCCAAAGTTGGTATTGTGTTTGTACTCCATCTTCTTGTTATACATTTCCTTGAGATTGCAAATATTGTCCAAACTAGATAAATATTTGACTCATTCAAATGAGGTCCTTCGTACACATTTAATAATACTAGAGCTTTAGATAAGTTAAACGATTCAATAAATAAAGCTTGCAAAAAGTTTTTAATACCATTTCAAAATGGCTCAGTTTTAACACAGTCGAAAAAAATGTGATTCCAATCTGCATTGTGTATTTGTTCAAATCTCCAACATATTCCCTTTGTGGAAGAATTAATTTTAGTAATTCTATCTGGAGTTAAGAATGCTCTGTGCAAGCATTTCCAAATAAAAAATGTCCAGTATTGTGTAAAGGATGCATGTTTTATTGATAATAAAATATTTGATTTAATTTCTTCATTTAAATGTAATGTGTCCTTTTGTTATATAATTCCAAGATGAGGTTTTGGGTGTTTTATAATTTATCAATATCTTGTAAAATTTCAAAATACTATTTCCCATGTCATAATCACTATATATGATTTCATACAGGTATTTCATAAGTTTAGGTATTTCTTTAAAGGAAGAGTTACTAATTATTCTGCATACATCTTGCAAATACATCATAATGCTTTGCGTAGTTAGCCAATCTTGTTGTGGAATTTTGTATGTTGTTTCTATAGTTTGCATATCCAGAACTGTTAGTTCTTTGATACATTGAAACCAACAAACAAATCCTTTCTGTTCCAAGGAATTAATTATTTCTTTGTGTATCTTTGTGTATTTTATGTGGCTATTTTGTGTATTTATTCTATGACTAGTGTTAAAAGATCAAACCAGATTTTTAAATCTATATTTGCATTAATAATTTTCCTAAAGGAGTCAATGTAAGAATTAATCATATGGGTTTTAGTGGGCTTAGTTATGTTATATTGCATACTAATACATAATATGTGCCATGACAAATTGTTTTTATCTATTTGAAATTTTATTTGTAAATCAAATTAATTTATTGATATTACAGTAAGTAATTATTTCCAATTTGCAGAATAATTTTAACTTATCCAATCTGAGATTGTTTTAGATATTGATGCCTTTATATATGTTTCTATATCAGGAACGTTTAATCCTCCCTGTTTCTATGGTCTGATATGATGTAATAAAGCTATTCTGTTTCTTTTGGGAAACCATAAAAAATTTATTAGGCATGAGTTTATTTCTTTGAGTATATTCCTTTCTGGTAACAGTTGTATTGCCAAAGCTATATATAAAATCTTGAGTAGTAAACCCATTTTTATTAACTGTAGTCTATCTTCAAATGTTAATATTGTTTTGTTCCACTTTTCCACAGAAATTTTAATTGTATTAATGATATTATTGTTGTTTTTTTAGACTAATTCATTGTTATCCTTGCATAACTCCTTTCCTAGATATTTTAAGGTAGATTCTTGTTTCCCTATAATGAGATCTCCCTTCATCTGCAATTCTTTTTTTTATTAAAAAATAAAACATTTTGATTTTGATTTATTGAAATGGAGTCCTGAAGTCCTGTAAAATGTGTCAATTAAAATATCAAATTCTTCTAATGTCTCTTTTGTATTGGATAATGTTAATAATATGTTATCAGCAAAGAACATTACTTTAGAATTGTATTGTTCAAAAACATCTACTCCTTTGATGTTTGTATTGTGACGTATTGAATCTGCCAATATTTCAATAGCCAAAGCAAATAGAACTGGTGACATGGGACATCCTTGTTTAGTACCCTTTGTTATATGTATAGATTCAGAGGTGAAAGGACCTAGCTTAACATACACTAAATTATTTGTATATATATTCTTTAGTAGATGAACAAAGGAAGGAGGAAATTCAAATAACACCAGATTTTTGAAAAAATAGTCCCAGTTTAGGGAATCAAAGGCTTGCTTTCTCTATATCTAAGCCAATTATGAGTGTTTCTTTATTTTCTTTATTAATATAATCTATAAGATAAATTATCCTTATAATATTGTCATGTGTGTTTCTATGATATATAAATCCAGTTTGATCATTATTTGTTGTTTTGGATAGTGGTATTTTCATTCTGTTAGCTATTATTGTCATAAATATATTATAGTCATTATTTAACAATGATATAGGGCTATATGAGGTACAGAGGTCTGGGGATTTGTTTTCCTTTAGGATTGGTGTGATTAAGGAATATCATTAATAAAAGCTTGTGACTGAATTTCTAATAGAGTTTTATGGAAGAGGGATAGTAACTTTGAAGGAAAAAGTTTATATATTTCCATAATTATGCCATCTATACCTGGAACTTTATTATTTTTACCCTCTTTTATTGTATCTATAATTTCTTTGTAGGATATGGGTGCTTGCAGATCTAGTTTTATTTTTTTTGGTGTTTTCTTTTTATATTAGAACATTTTTCATCTAGATTTAATTGATTGATATGTATATTTTCTTTTTTGAAATGCTCCATATAGTGATTTGTATAGGCATCAAGAATGTCACCTATATCTGAGACATTTTTCTTCTTTCATAGGTTCATAGGTTGGTACTAGGCTATCGGCTCTAGGGCCTATACAAGCCTAGCCATAACAATTCCCTGACTATTTCTTCCCAAAATATTTACTTCCCTGGTCCCCTGTCTAGCAGGGTGACTGACATGATCCCCAGGGTAAATTTCCTATCTTCCATCCAATCATCAAGGTTCCTTTTGAAGAGGGCCAAAGAGGCGCTCAGCTTGACATGTATGGGCAGTCTATTCCAGAGTATGAGGAGTCTCTGGGTCAGGAATCTATCCCTCCAGCATGTTTTGTTCATTGTGATGACCAGGTTTAGATCTTTGGAGCATGTGGCTCTGAGGGATTGGGATTTCTTTAAGTGTAGCATGTCCAACAGCACTGGGTTGGACATGTTCTTGTATGTTAAGCAGAGATCGCCTCTGAGTAGGTGATATGCGACAGAGTATAGCTGGAGTTTTTTTAGACGGTCAGCATAGGACATCTGTTTTAGGCCTGTGATTCTTTTAGTGAGGTATTTCTGTGGCCTTTCCAGTTGTTGCTGATGTCTTGTGAGGTACATACCAAACAAAGCACTGTAGTCTATAATGGGCCTAATGTGGGATGAGTACAGTGGGACAATGACCTCCATTTTTCTGGATGAAAATCCCTTAGTGATGAGGTAGGCCACATAGAAGGATTTCCTGACTGTTGTGGCTATCTGGTTATCGAGGTGAGACCACTGTCCACCTGTGTCCCTAAGTCCCTTATCACACTTTCAGTGTTTAGTGTACTGCCACTTATGTGGTATTTCATGGGTACATGGTTTTTCCCAAAGGGGATAACTAAACATTTCTTGGCATTGAGCTTGAGACCATGGCTCTTGCACCAAGCATCTGTTTCTGTAAGGCCCTTTTGTAGAATATCCACATAATTTGGGGATTCAATAATGGTTCCCAGTTTGCAGTCATCTGCAGACTTTGTTAGCCAGAGTCCCTTAGTGTTGGTTTGTACTTTAGAGACATAGATGCGAAACAAGAGTGGTCCCAGGACTGAACTCTGAGGTACTCCGCTTGTCACTTGTCTGGAGCTGGATTTTGAGTTGGCTACTTTTACAGTGTGGGTTCTCAGTAAGCCAGTTGGCAACCCATCAAGTGACATAGGAATTAATGCCCATCTTAGTAAGTTTATCTATGATTCCAGAGTGGGGGATGGTGTCGAAGGCCTTGGCATGGTCCAGATAGGCTGTGTGGACTGCCTTACCCTCGTCAATGGCTCTGGAGACTGATTCGAAGAAGTCAATCAGGTTCAGGAGACAAGATCGTCCCTTTACAAAACCAAACTGGGTGGGGTCCAGTGTTTGAAGGTTGCCAATGTCTTTGTTTATAAGTTCCATGATAATGCGTTCCATGGCTTTGCAGATCAGGCTTATCAGACTGATGGGATGATAGTTCCTGGGATCCAAGGTGGATCCCTCCTTGTGGAACAGGATAACTGTAGCTGGGTGCCACTCATTGGGCACAAAGCCTGAGGTGAGGCTCTGATTAAACATGACACTTTCTTTTCATGGAAGATACTTTTAATGTTATTAGCTTTTGATTGTATTTTGATTCTTGTGGATAAATTATGTAGATAATTGGAAGAAGTGGCCAAAGTATTAATTTTATTTTTTTTTTAAATCTAAACTAGTTTTATGTGTTAGAATTTCATTGTATTTATTGTTTAATACTTCTTCTTTTTTTCATCTCCAAATGATTTAGATTTTTTTCAGCCTTTACTGACAAAAGTTTGGATCGTATATCTAATAATTCAGAATCCCATTCTCTTATTTATTTTTATACCAAGTTAGGGTTTTACCATATAGGTAAGCTTTTAATGAGTCCCATATCATTATTTTATTTATCTCTGTGGTGTAATTAATATCCAAGAACTGTAATTCAGATAACAACCAGGGTTTGAACTCTTTAATTTTAGTTATATATGCTGGAATTCTGGAGTTAACGATTAATGGTTTGTACCCATTTTGAAGTTTTAGTATCAATGAATTGTGGTCTGAAAAGGGGCAGGGAGTGATTGAGAAATTAATGATTTTAGAGTGTAAGTCATGGGCAGCAAATATTTTATCTATTTTAGTTTGGGTACCAAATCGGTGATCTTGATGGGAAAAAAAACAAAGATTTATCTTCTTTAAATTTGAAAGTATCTACAAGATGAAATGATTGTACCCACTTGTATAAAGCTTTTGATACAGCAGATGTACGCAGCAGTCTTTTATTTGTAGTTTCAGAAATATCAAATATACAGTTAAAACCTCCTCCTAATATTAAAGTTGCCTTTATAATTATTGTAAATTAAATCCAAATGTTTTTTAACAGTTCCTGATCTAATGCCTGGGAACCAGTACAGATTGGCTAGGGTCCATATTCTGTTATTATATTTAACTGTTGCTAATGCCATAAGGCCTTCTTTATCTTCATAGTTATAGATGATTTCTGGGTTAATCACATTTGTTTTCCATAATATTGTTACCCATTTTGTCTTTGTCTTATAAGTGAATTGCACCAATATCATATATTCCTTAGGATTCCATTTGTAATTCTTATTTGTTTTGAAATTAGTTTCTTGAAGGAAGACAATTTGTGCTTTGTTCAGTTTTAAATATTTCAGTAGATTTGATCTCTTGCTAGGATTGTTTAATCCACTGGTATTTAAAGATAATAAAGTTAAATCCATCTTGGGTTATTTAGACTGTATTTTTTTGTTTTATTGTGACTATTAAACATTTTCCTCTGATAACTATAAAGCATATGTTTGCACTTTTAAATGAAATGATTGGTTTTATACTTTGAGTTTTTACCAACAAAGAAATGTTTTGGTCAGACATACTAAGAATGTTTTTGTGAAACAACAAATTTAAATTAATAAATTTTAACAAAACTAAGATCTGCACTAGCCATGGAATGAAAATCATTCCTAATCTGGTGGATAAACCTAAGTCCATCAGATTATCACTCATACCTTGACAATCCAAAACATCTGAGCTCCATAAATTGAATTATCATATGGAGAATATTTGTAATAGGAATAAGCAATATTTATATAATTTTGAACAGATATAGTACTATTGTAGATTGTACAGAATTCTAATACAATATATCTACTTACTGTATAAGCAATTAATATTTACATGAAAGATAGATGACAAGCAATTCAATCATAGTAAAGTAGGATGTATCATATATAAAACCTCAGTAAAATATTATAGTACACAGTTATTTAACATATTCACCCTTATTGATGAAGCCTTTCAAAATGTATTACTTAATATAAATAGATGGCAATAATATGTATACCTAATGTTTATAATACAATATATTTTACTGGATATATCAGAAGTTATATTTAATTTTTTACCAGCATTTAAGTGATCACTTTGTTTGTTGCTAACTTACTTAAAGCATCAAGTTTGTTTTATGTAAACATTAATGAAAGCTAGTACATTTTAATTATCAGTGCATCCCTCTTCCCCCCATTTCCTACACATAAAGATTTTCATCTGTCATTTCTTATTATAAAATGAGTGAAATTATAGGTTAAAAACAACAAATTCACTTATTGTGATTAACGATTACAAGTTCCCTTTCCATAATCATAAATTGCCATTCTATGGTATATACTGAAAGTTTTTAGATTTAAATGGCAATATTCTGTTTTTTATAATAAGCAAAGGTTAAACTGAGTGATTATTGTCAATTTAATACTATTTGTTCAGATTGTGATTGTTAAATTCTGTGACATTCTTAGTTCAGACTTCTATTGTTTCCCTTGAACAACTTTGTCATTTGGATGGCATGTATAAAACACTAGTTACCCTGGTAACAGCTTAAGTATTATGCATGGTCAGTATGTGTTACAAAAACCACAATTCAAGTTAAAGCAATTACATGACTTGTTATGCACATTTACTTATATGAGAAAATCATCATGCTTCCTCTTGTTGTTCAATGTAGTGTATGTCATTTATGACAAGTTAAGACAGTAGTAGTATTATTAAACACACCCCCATGTTATTATGTTATTAAATCCTGTCTTTAATATCTCAATTCAGCAGACTGCTTCATCTTATATGACGATTATATATTTTATATCTAGATTTACTAAAATCATACATTACATAACTATTGTGTGTGTTGTTTTTTTTTTTATCAAGAATCAACTTATGAGCTAAAGGAAGTTTTCAGAAACCATTCATATGTGTACATTGTATTTTATATATATATATATATATATATATATATATATATATATATATATATATATATATATATATATATATATATTTTTTTTTTAAAAACCAAAAATGCCATTGCCGAGAATCATCTCGGAGGCTCTTCAGAGCCATTAAGCATTATCATCACTCTGTTTCCATTACCATAGCAACCTGGGAGCAATTGTTTCTGTTAATATATTTGTGTACTGCATACCAGAGGCTCGTGATGCACCTGAAGCAAAGCTTCACTTCAGTGCAAATTCAAGCCTATATTCCCTCCTGTTCAGTGAGGCAGCAGACAGGAAAAGAACAGAGAGCAAGCAGACCAAAAAAAACAAAAAAAAACCAAAAAAAACTCCCAACAAGCCTCCACAACGAGGGACAACACACTCCTCCAGCCCCCCACCCACCACCCAGCAAATGCACAAACAAGCAACTCCCCACCAAAAAAATCCAAAACCACAGCTACATCCACCCCCCTCACCCACACCAAACGTCTCCTCCCAACACACAAGCACCAGCAAACCTTGATCACAAGCCACAACCCACAGCCTCCCAGAAATGAAAACTGCAACACACAACTGCCACTAGACATAGCCACATCCACACACATCATGCCAGGCCCAATCAAACAGCACTCAAGCCACAATACCTGCCACAATTGACATCACTCATGTTTAGACAGAACAACAATGACATTTACACTAGCCGCCAGACACAGCTGCATCCACGCACATGATATCAGGATTGATCAAACAGCACTCGAAGCTATCATGCCTGCCATAATTGATACTATGTTTAGACAGAATAACAATGACATTTATACTAGCTGCCAGACACAGCTGCATCCACGCCCACCATACCAGGATTGATTAAACAGCACTCATAGCCGTGACATCCACCATAACTGATATCAACCATTTTTAGACAAAACTATGATGACATTTGTACTAAGAGCTTGCTACTATTATTTAACCAGGATATACACAACATTTCTAAATCATACTTTAACTGAAGAAGGCATTAGTCTCCATGACAGCATTTTTTTTCAAAACACTCTACTGTTACTGCTGTTATATATGATGTCAATTTGTTACACTTGAGTCTGAACTCTGATGAATGGTACCTTGCTGAATTAGTTAATTAATTACTTAAATTATTACAAGTAAAATCAATGAAAAATTAACAAGATCAATATTCACTGAGTTCAAGTAGGGGAACAGAAACGTCTATGTTTGTATTATATGTTGCTTTGTTTGGCTTATATATAATGTAAAAAGTAACTCATCATGACCTACCTTTGTTTGTGAAGAATTATTGGCCTCTTTAAACATTCTGAATAAATCATTACTGTTTCTCAGTTGTTTAAGATTCCCTCCTTTTTTTTTTAAATAAAAACAGATGACAAGTGATGCACCATATCAGTTGATACTTTGAGAGATGTAGTTGTAAGAGTTTTTTTTTTTTGGACAGCTATCTTGGAATCAGTTTTTTTGTTTCTTCTTTCTAGTATCAGTGCAAGGATTTGTTTCCTTTATTCTTTTAAGAGTAGGAGCCATCCATTTAATTTCTTCTGGGATAGACACTGTGTTGTTGCTTTTGCTGAGTATAGTAGCTTCTTCTAAGTGAACAACCAAAATTTATTACACTCAAAGTAAGCACTTTCATCTGGTAACCATGACCAGACTTCATCAGGTCTGATGAAGTCTGGTCATGGTTACCAGATGAAAGCGCTTACTTTGAGTGTAATAAATTTTGGTTGTTCAGCTGGTGTTCCTAGCCTTGTTTGTTTGACCTGGTTTTGCTGATTTTATCGGTGTTCCTGGTTTGTTGCTAGCTTCTTCTAAGTCATTAAAGGTTCTCATCTCATTGGCAAAAAGTATTTTTATCTTGACTGGAAAGGCCAGCTGTGCTTTAATGTTGTTTTGTTTCAACAGTTTTATTATTGGGCAGACTTTTTTCCTTTGTTCTAGTATTCTGGAAGAATAATCATTGTCAAACCTCATCAGGCTTTGATTGTATTTTAAGGGTGATTTTCTCCAAGCAGATTTTAATATTAGTTCCTTGTCTAGAAATGAAAGAAATGTTATAACTATGGATCTAGCTGGAGTATTTGTTGAGTTAGAAGCAGGTTTCCTTGGTGCTCTATGCGCCCTTTCAATCTGAAATGAAGGTCCCTCTTTCAAGTTTAAAAATTCAGGAATCCAGGTTAAGAATGAAATAATGTCTTCTCCTTTAGTGTTTTCAGGCAGACCAAAGATCTTTATGTTGTTTCTGATTTCCCTGTTTTCTAAGTCATCTATTTTGTTAAGCAGCCATGTATTCTGTTTAAGCAGAAATTCGTTTTGGAATTCTTCCTCTTTGTCATTTAGAGTCTCTATATTTGTTATTTTGTATGGTGTTGCTGTAATAGTTCCTTAAGAGTATCAGTCTGTTTTTGAGAATTTAATTTGAGGTTTTCTAAGTCATTTTTTAAAGCCATCCGTCTTTAAAGATAGTTCCTGTAAGGTAGATGTCATCAATTGCAGTTCTTTTTTCAAAGCAGCATCTGGATTAGAATTCCTTGAGTTGTTCATATTCAGTGACTCAATATATCAACAAGTTACTTGACAGGAAAATGTTTGTATATCTCCACTAAAATTGATATTTATGTTGTTTAATAATTTATCTATAGATAACTGGCCTTTTCAACATGAAAATAATAACATTTTCCTATAATATTATACTAGTTTATGGAGCTCTCAAATTCACTGCTCTCAGCTAGCTGTCTAGGCTCCACCCCACCCCCCACAGGAGTCCTTTTTTTGCTGAATTCTGTCTGATTTTGCTGATATAACTGCCATTACAGCTGTCCTTGCATTATGAGTTGTACTGTTTTGCTGGTTGAAAAAAAATTGTTTTGAAAACTTAAATGTCTCCATAATCTGTACTGCATGCAAAATGAACAACACTTTGCATGCTGCTGCAGTGTCTCATATGCTGTTTCCTACCAGTCTCTATTAAATTTGACTTTGTAATGTGTTTCTGGACATTGTTGCTGTTGTTTAATCAGAAACTGAAGCTAATTTGCCTGACACATGCATTTATCAGATAGTTTTAACTTCTGTCTTTTTAGACTGGAGCCAGATTAACTGCACCACTTTATTTTGATGAAACAAAGGCTTGCTTAGCAATAGCTTCTTTTTATCTAGTAGTTTACTAGGATAAAATATATTTGCATTCTTTCTGCATTTATTTTAACATCAATTTCACATTTGATTTCAAGAGGTCAGATATTCTCAGATAAGGTTTCTTTAAAAAAGCACATACATACACATAATTGCATCTAAGGGAAAAAAAGTAAAATTTAGGATGACATCTATGTTGGCATCTTGCAAGACTGGCAGATACTATGAAATGTTGTTATTTGTTTCACTTGTTTACCTTGGCTGACACATGTCACTTAGCCCTAACCTCTGGGCAGAGTATGTCGCAAGTGCAAGAGTGTGGGTGAGGTTTGTGTATACTTGTGTGGGTTTATGTAACAGAAATGACAGGGAGACTGCTGTGAGTGTGGTGAAATGTGAATTGGAGCATGCAGCATGCCATTGTCTTGGGGGGACATTCAGACTGGCAACCTGGAGTTTGAGAAAAGGAGCTCCCTGTGTTTGTGTGGTATGGAATTATGGAATCAGGGTAGGAACCTGCTGTGCTGTGTGTGGAGGTCAGTCCACCAGTACATACTTGTTTCCTTCTTTTCTCTTACTGGCTCTGGAAGCCTTTAATTTTGATTACTTTACTTAGGTACCATTTCTCATTATATGACTAAAACTGTTCATAATTTTTTTCTGGGTCACATTTATACTTGTAAGTTTCCTTGTTAAGCTGAGATGCATCACCATTTTGACAGATAATTTTTGCATCATGGCTTCATAGTGCTGTCGGATACATGTTTCTATTTAGTATTAAGTAGTATGCATTCCATCTGTCCCTCTTCAAATTGCTAGAATGATGTATTTTGTTTTGTCTCCATTCATACCAGTTCCATTACGAATGGCCATTAAAGTGAGCAGAAGGATGTCCCAGATGATGACCTAAACTTTCTAACTAGCAGACTAGCAGCCTATTTTGCTGTTTGATAAAGCATTGTTGACCAGCAAAGACTGTATGTATGTGTATATATATATATATATATATATATATATATATATATATATATATATATATATATATATACACATATAATTATTATTATTATTAAAAGTGTGATTATCATGAAAATGATTTTATTTTTCTTATATTATGTTACAGTTTCAGTGAATTTTGTACATCTAATTTTATTTAATTATTTTACTGCTTGAGTGGCACTCAGGACAGCTTAGGCAGTCAATAGGACATTATAAAATCCCATGTCAAGGTTTCCTCATAAATTTGTACAACAGAACTATTATTTATAAAGTGGCCCTAGGAAATAAGTATTCTGCCACATGTATTCCATTACCTCAGAATAATACCAGTACCTATAATAAATTCTTAAAATAAAGCCTTGCCTTTACTCACTCTACCACACTCTCTCCGCTGTCCCTGTTACTTCTTTCATGCTAATGAATAACAATGTTAGTCTTACACCAGTATAATGGCTTCATTTTCATTTCATATCTTCCCATTCTAATTTGTTAAGCCTATTCCTTCATTTACTATGCTATGTTTCTGCTTCTGTGCAATTTCTTCACCAGTACCTGTCTGTCTTTAGTTTTCAGTTATGATTTATTAAGATACTTATTTTAGGTTCAGTCACAAAGAAATGTGAAAAATGCATGGTATAGTTAGAAATGAAGGTAAAAAAAGATATCTTCCTCTTAAGATTTCTGTTTGGTTTTTAAGCATTGAAAGTTCTTGACCAATTCAACTTCCTTCACCTTCCCAGAACTAATGATATAATCCACAGTTATGCTAAGAATATCAATCTTCACAAGATCAGTCATGCCTACCAGTGTGAAAGATTCATAACTTACTGTTATCCTTGGCTTTGCAATAATCTCCCTCTACGCATAAAGCAAAGTAGCAACCTATCTGCCTTCAAAACCTCTCTACATAATTAGACGGGGGACTGCAAATTTCTGTCTGAGCTATGCGGTAATAATCTTCTTGCCTTGAGAATGTAATACTGTGGAGTGCTGATGCTAGGCCAGGCTTCTCTTTGGGTCCCCTGGATGATGTAAGCTTAGTAAGAACCTAAAAATAAATCCAATTTCTCAAGGTATTGTTTTCAGCAAGGGGCTATCCAAAAGAGTTCCTTGAAGAAATTACAAAACAAGTACAGGAAGGTAGAAATGACAAATATAAACCTATCCTTGGTCAGCCCTTAGTTGAGAACCATAGTACTGACTCCTCACAGCAGAACCAATTTAGTAAAGCAATGGTGATTTAATACAATGCTAGCAGTGGATTAGTAAGGAGAATTATCAGTGATGAGTGGCAGAAATTCAAAAATCTCATTGATTTGGAACAAATAACCAAAACAGAGCTGACAGTTGTATATAAAAACTCACAAAGTGTGAAAAATGCCTTAGAAAATGACAAAAAAGAGGCAAATGGAAGGAAGAAAGTTGGTACCTACAAATGTGGGCGATTTTCACAATGTAGGTTTATAATGAATAAGGAAGAAGTCATTTTAAACAGTAGAAATGTGGTTTTAAGTAGTAAAGCATATTTTAACTGTGACTCAAATGGCCTTATTTATTTAGCTCTGTGTGAGGTATGTCATTCTTTTTACGTGGGCAAAACTGAACGTAAGCCAAAAAGGCGGATATACGAACATCTATATGATATGCAAAACAGGAAGGAAACAAATGCCCTTTTTAAACATTCTTTAATATGTGTCACTGCTAATTATTCCTTCTTTGTGTAGGAAGGGGTCAAAAAAGATGTTAGAGGGGGACAATGGGAAGAGAAAATAGAATATAAAGAGCTCAGGTGGCAAATAACACTTCAAGCTACATCCCCTCCAGGTTTAAATGAGAATATCTCTCTTGCACCCCTGTTGAAACTAAGGGCAGCTAAATTATCGGATCATATAACAAGGTACTAGCTGCTCATGTGTATTTGGTGCTTTTCCTTTTCTTTAACATGTTAATGCAATTTTAACTTTAACCACTAGAGTGTGCTAAAACATGTTACTTTTATTTTAATACAAATGGTTTTATTTAAGTTACTTAAGTTATCCAAGATTGGCTTGGGAGTGCCTTCTGTGTGTAGTCTGCATGTCCTCTCCGCAGTTGGGTAGCGTTCGAAAGACATGCGTGTGTAAATGGGCGTGTCTTTGTTGAAGGTTGGGTGTCGACCTGGCACCTCGGCATTTCGTAAAAAATCTACTGCCAATCATTAGCGGACCGGAGTTCCGCTGTGGCGACCCCTTACCGGAAAAAAGCCGAAAGACAAACAACAACAACAACTTAAGTTATCCAAGATATTTAAGCATTTTATGGTTTTATAAATTCATGTGATGTATTTTTTAAGTTTGTAAAATATATATCATGTTTTTGAATATTTATGAACATTTTATACAAAGTTTTATGGTTAGTAGTGTTTTTTCTGCATGCAAGGTTTTAACATGAATATTCATGAGGATTAATGATGTTTTAAATTGGATGTTTTTTATTGGATAATTAACCTCCTAGAGGATTATAAAAGGCATTAATTGTTCTCTGACCCACATCTGATGAAGTGATTCAAACAAAAATGCTGGTTTTAATGTGTGCGTTTATGTGCTTTTGTGTTTAAAGTTGGATTTAAAAGAATTCTGGCTTATTCTTGGTCCTGTGGTGCCTTGGATTGTCTTACTAGTTTCTTTTGGTACCTGGTGGCTGTTTTTTCGAACCTACAAATAAAAAGATATTCACCACATAACTTCCAGGATCATAGGAGATGCAAGGCAAGTCAGTTGTAAGACCATTTGTCCCTACTGATACCTGCCATCATGATGTATCTACTGCTTCTAAGAAGGCAGAGCAAGGCTGGTTTGAGATAAATTTGCAGATGCCCATCTAATTACCACAGTCTTAAAGGATATGAGAATGCCACTCTGTTAATGAATAAGGGCAGTTTATTTCAGAGGTAGGGTAAATGTTGGGCAATAAATCTGTCTCTCCAGTGTATTTTGTTTATATGTTGATGAAGATTCAGATCTTTAGATCTAGTGTCAGTGTCATGCAGAGATATAAGAGGCCAAGGAGGGTTTGGTCCGTGGTGGAATAAAATGGAAGTCATAGATCTCCAAGTAAGACTCACTAAGAGACCAAGCACAGAGATAAGGCTTCAAGCCTGTTCTGGCAGCTCAGGGTATTTAGACCAGTAATTTTCTTGATTAGGAAATGCAGTGACCTCTGTGTCTGTGTGATGTGTCTGGACAGTTATGTACAATGAGAGCAGTATAGTTTATAAATGGTATAATTACTGGGACTATAACTACTTTTTGACTTGGATAAAATGTTTAAGATATCAGCTATTCTAACTGGAAGGATTTTATGGCTAACAATGCTACATGATAGTTAAAACAAAGTGAGTTGTTGACCCAGGTCCCAAATCTGATTATCATGTCAGTTGCTAATGGGGAGGAAGATATAGTATAAGTAGGAAAAGAGCTTTTGTTTGCCAAATGCAGCAATACTACATTTCCTTGCACTTAATTTGAGTCTTTTCAGACACATAAAAACACAAAAACATACTCGGAGGCTCTAAATAAAAATCTGCCTAAGCAGCAGAGACCTCCAAAGCAGACACCCAAGCAACCGCTACACCAAAACAAAACACGTGCAACACATAGCTCACAAAGCCAGTGTGCCGAACAGTCACAGCCCTTAAGGCTAAACAACACACCTGATACACTTGTAATAGGTGACTCTATCATCAGGCACACTGACGTCCCGCTCAACAGGCTGAACAAGGAGAAGGTCACGGTGAGCTGCCTGTCGGGTGCTAGGATCCGCCACATAACACAAGCACTCAGGTCACTCCAAGGCAAGTACAAATATGACTCAGTCATTGTCCATGCTGGTGTGAATGACCTGAGACGTACCTCCCTGGACTACATGAAAAGAGACATAGAGGAGCTCTCTGAGCATGTGGTCCAGGCTGGTATGACCCTGACCTTGAGTAGCATCTTACCCTCACCAAGAATGATGCCACAATATGAAGACAAGATGATCAATTTCAACAATTGGCTTAATTATTGGTGTCATTCAAAGGGGATCCAATGCCTGTCAGCCTGGGATGACATGCTCGACAAGGCACGATGCTTCGCTAGGGACGGCTTGCACCTGTCACCCCTGGGCTTTCAGATATTGGCAAAGGCTCTTGCTACCCCCATAGTGCCTTTTTTAGGCAAGGCTCAAAAGACAAACCCACCTCCATAGGTATCACAAGGGATAAGAAACTAAGAGTAATGCTACTTAACACCAGAAGTCTAAACCTCAAGATGCACGCACTCAAAACTCTCCTTAGCATGGAGAAAATCGATATCTGTGCAGTAACAGAAACCTGGTTCAAGGCTCCCGAGAGCACCCCAGCACTACCAGGTTATACCTCATACCATGCTTTTGGCCCCAAAACTTGGACCGACCCACAAAAGGAGGAGTATCAATATTCGTCAAAGATACCCACACCTCCATGTTGGTGGCACAGCACGAAGCATCAGAGACTATCCATGTGCAACTAACAGTGGGTAAAACTGCCTTCCAGTTTATAGCCTGCTACAGACCACCCTCCCTATCCCAGGAGCCCCACTCGGCCTTCATGAGAACACTGGAAAATATGAAGGTCTCTCCAAACACCATTATATTGGGCGACTTCAACTACCCAAACATAGACTGGGAGCATTACTCTAGCTCCAACACCCTAGCCCAAAGGTTCCTAGAATTTATAAACTCAAATGCTATGGAACAACTTGTTACCACTCCCACAAGAGGGGAAAACATACTGGACCTGATCATCACCAACATGGGGACTCTATGCTCCAGACCAGAAGTGTATCCCTCACTGGTAAGATCAGACCATAAACTAATCTCACTGGATGTTCACATCCCGACACCACCCCCTGCCCAGAAAACCACAGTGAAAAACTTCTCTAAAGCAAATTTCACACTCCTCAAAACT